>NC_141628.1:38620349-38830349 GCF_047967505.1 Dipteris shenzhenensis | reverse complement strand
TCCTGGGGGTCGTGGCTGCGAGGACCTCGCCCCCCTCCCTCCCCTCCCCTCTCTCTCTCCCTCCCTCCCGCCTCCCTCCCCTCCCTCTCGTCCTGGTGGTCGCAGCCGCTAGGACTCCCCCCCACCCCTCCCTCCCCTCCCTCCCCTCAATCTCCCTCCCTCCCCTCAATCTCCCTCCCGTCCTGGCGGCCGCGGCCGCCAGGACCCCCCCTCCATCCCCTCCCTCCCTCCCGCCTCCCTCCCCTCCCTCCCGTCCTAGTGGCCACGGCTGCCAGGACCCCCCCTCCATCCCCTCCCTCCCTCGACCCCCCCCCTCCTCTCGACCCCGACACCCCCTCCTCTGGACGCTGCCCTCGCCTCTCGACCCCACCCCCCCTCCTCTCGACGCCGCCCCAACCTCCCTCCCCCTCCCTCCCGTCCCTCCCCGCCTTCCCCCCTCTCGCCGCCGCCCCTCCCTCCTCTCGACCCAGCCGCCCCCCTCTCCTCTCGACGCCGCCCCCCCTCTCGACACCGCCCCCCCTCCCTCCAGTCCCCCCTTCCTCCCTCCCTCTTCCTCCCTCCTCCTACCTCCCTCCCTCTCTCCCCCTACCTCCGCTCCTCCCTCCCTCTCTCCCTCTTCCTCCCTCCCCTCTTCCGTCGCTCCTCCCTCCCTCCTTGGCTCCTCCCTCTCATTCCCCTCCACTTCCCTCTTCCTCCTAGAGGCCGTGGCCTCCAAGGCTTCTCTCCTTCTCTCTAAACTTTCTCTCTCTCTCTCGTTCCTCTCTCTCTTTCTTTCTTTCTCTCTCTTCAAATTTTAAAAAAAAATCTAGATAAAGAATTAATCAAAAAAATTTACAACTACCTGGAAAAAGTTTGTAAGTTTGCTCTTTCTTGCTTTCTTGCTCGTCCTTGCTTTCTTGCTTCAATGAATGAAATGAGGGGAGAATGAATGAAGAAGGAAGACTATATATAAGAAAAATTAGGTTTTCCTCCTCCTCTCCTATTGGCTTTCCATTCCTCCCCTCTCTCCTATTGGCTTTTCATTTCTCCCCTCTCCCATTGGCTCCCATTACTCCCCCTCTCCCATTGGACCCCCATCCCTCATCCCAATCTTCCATTGGCACTCCCCCCATCCATTTCTTCTTCCTCTCCCATTGCCACCACTCCCATCCCACATTTCCACCACGTCCCATACTCCTCCCGTTTCCCAAAATCCCATATTTCCCCATCTCACCCTCCTCTTTTTCATCCCCTGTTAACTCCCCTCACTCATTTCACTCCCTTATTATCCTACTCCCCTATTACCTCCCCCTCTCCCATTCCATTCTTCCCTCCCCACTCTCACTTCCACTTCCCATTACTCACTTGCCATTTGAAAACTATTAATATATTATTATACTATTTTTTATACTTATTATCATACACCCCTATTACTTCCCTCTCCCATTCCACTCCTCCCTCCTCACTCCCACTTCCACTTCCCATTACTCACTTGCTATACACATTTGCAAACTATTAATATATTATTATATGATTTTTTATACTATTTGCAAACTTACATGTGGGCGAAATCACAGGTGTCAAAGCGATCCTATTGTGGTCATACAACAACTATGCTTTTATTCAAGGGCGTATTTATCCTCATCAACAAGCTTATTTCAGCTTTTTTTGACACAATACTCAAGGTATGAAGTGCATAATTTGTGCACTAGGTGTTTACTTTGTTGTATCAAAATTGTTTGCCACACACACACACATACACATACCGAGAATTTTCTAATATTATCGCATCTACATTTCTCCGATGGGCACAAAACTTTGTACACGGCTCAACCTAGGTCGTATTGACTTGCATACAAAGTGGTGCACCCATCCCATAAGTACTTGTTCGAATAACACACCTCCAAACGTATTTTATGATGATTGTGCATAACACTAGGAACAAAATGGTGTATAATGTGTGATCGACTATGCAAAGCATATCCAATGGACACAAGACTTTGCACGTTCCTCAACCTAGGCAGTATTGACTTGTGTGCAAAGTGGCATCCCCATCCGATAAGTACTTGTTTGAAAAATACACCTAGGATCATGTTTTTTGACGGTTGTACATGACACCAAGGCAAAAACGGTATTTAATACTCAATCTACCATGTAAAGCATATCCGATGGGCACAATACTTTGCACGTGCCTCAAAAGAGGTGGTATGGTATTTCATGTAAAGTGGAATGCCCATTCAATAAGTACTTGGTATGATAATACACCTAAGAGCGTGTTCTTTGACGGGGATGTGCATAACACTAGGGGGAAAATGGTGTATAATGTGTGATCCCCCATGCAAAGCATAACCGATAGACACAATACTGTGCACGCACATCAACCTAGTTGAAATTGACTTTCTTGCAAAGTGGCTCCCCCATCTGACAAGTACTTTTTAGAATATCACACCTAGGACCATGTTTTTTATTGGTTGTTGTCCATGACACTAAGGCAAAAACGCTATTTTATGCTTAATCGACAATGCAACGCATATCCGATCATCACAATACTTTGCACACATCTCAACCTAGGTATTATTGACTTACATGCAAAGTGGCATGCCCATCCCATAAGTAATTAGTCGAATAACACATCTAGGACCGCATTTTTTGACGGTTGTGCATGACACTAAGGCCAAAACAGTGTTTAATGCTTGTTCGACAATGCAAAGCATATCCGATGGGCACAATACTTTGCATGAGTCTCAAAAATTGTGGTATTGCATTGCATGCAAAGTGGTACACCCATCTGATAAGTAGTTGGTCGGATAACACACCTAAAAGCGTGTTTTTTAATGGTTGTGCATGACATTAAGGCACAAACGGAGTTTAATATGTGATATACCATGCAAAGTACATCCAATGGGCACAATACTTTGCACCCACCTCAACTTAGGTGTTATTGAGCTGCATGAAAAGTGGCGTGTCGGTTAGATAAGTACTTGATCCGATAACACACCTAGGACCGCGTTTTATGCTTGATCGACAATGCAAAGCATATCCGATGGGCACAATACTTTGCACACACCTTCAACTAGGTGGAATTAGCTTACATGCAAAGTGGCACGCCCATCCCATAAGTGCTTGATCGGATAACATACCTAGCAGTGTGTTTTTTTACGAATGTGCATGACACTAGAGCAAAAATATTATTTAATGCTCGATCGACCATGCAAAGGATATCCGATGGGTGCAACACTTTTCCTACACTGCAACCTAGGTGGTATTGAAATGTTCTCAAAGAGGCACACCCATCCGATAAGTACTTGGTCAGATAACACACCTAAGGGCATGTTTTTTTGCGGATGTGCATATCACTAGGGAAAAAATGGTGTATAATACGTGATCGACCATGTAAAGCATATCCAATGGTGACAATACCTTGCACGCACCTCAACATAGTTGAAACAGACTTGCGTGCAAAGTGGAGCCCCCATCCGATAAGTACTTGTTTGATTAACACACCTAGGACCATGTTTTTTCATGGTTGTGCATGACACTAAGGCAAAAACGGTGTTTTATGCTTGATCCACAATGCAAAGCATATTCGATGGGCACAATACTTTGCACACACCTTCAACTAGGTGGAATTGAATTACATGCAAAGTGGCATTCCCATCGCACAAGTACTTGATCAGATAACACACCTAGCAACGTGTTTTTTTACGGATGTGCATGACACTAAGGCAAAAATGGTATTTAATGCTCGATCGACCATGCAAAGCATATCCGATGGGCACAATACTTCTCCTATGCCTTGAACTAGGTGGTATTGAAATGTTCTCAAAGAGACACACCCATCCGATAAGTACCTGGTCAGATAACATACTAAGGGCGTGTTTTTTTGCGGATGTGCATATCACTATCGGAAAAACGTTGTATAATGCGTAATCGACCATGCAGAGCATATCCGATGGTGACAATACTTTGCACGCATCTCAACCTAGTTGAAATGGACTTGCGTGCAAAGTGGAGCCCCCATCCATACGTACTTGTTTGATTAACATACCTAGGACCGTGTTTTTTTATGGTTGTGCATGACACTGAGGCAAAAATGGTGTTTTATGCTTGATCGACAATGCATAGCATATCCGATGGGCACAATACTTTGCACACACCTTCAACTAGGTGGAATTGACTTACATGCAAAGTGGCACGCCCATCCCATAAGTGCTTGATCAGATAACATACCTAGTAGTGTGTTTTTTCTGGATGTGCATGACGCTAGAGGAAAAATAGTATTTAATGCTCGATCGACCATGCAAAGGATATCCGATGGGCCCAACACTTTTCCTACACCTCAACCTAGGTGGTATTGAAATGTTCTAAAATAGGCACACCCATCCGATAAGTACTTAGTCAGATAACACACCTAAGCGCGTGTTTTTTTGCAGATGTGCATATGACTAGGGGAAAAACGATGTATAATGCGTGATCGACCATGCAAAGCATATCTGATGGTGACAATACTTTGCACACACTGCAATCTAGTTGAAAAGGACTTGCATACAAAGTGGAGCCCCCATCCGATAAGTGCTTATTTGATTAACACACCTAGGACCGTGTTTTTTCATGGTTGTGCATGACACTAAGGCAAAAACGGTGTTTTATGCTTGATCGACAATGGAAAGCATATCCGATGGGCACAATACTTTTCACACACCTTCAACTAGGTGGAATTGACTTACATGCAAAGTGGCATGCCCATCCCATAAGTGCTTGATCGGATAACATACCTAGTAGCGTGTTCTTTTATAGATGTGCATGACACTAGAGCAAAAATAGTATTTAATGATCGATCGACCATGCAAAGGATATCCGATGGGCACAAGACTTTTCCTACACCTCAACCTAGGTGGTATTGAAATGTTCTCAAAGAGGCACACCCATCCGATAAGTACTTGGTCAGATAACACACCTAAGGGCGTGTTTTTTTGTGGATGAACATATCACTAGGGAAAAAATGGTGTATAATGCGTGATCAACCATGCAAAGAATATCCGATGGTGACAATACTTTGCACGCACCTCAATCTAGTTGAAACGGACTTGCGTGCAAAGTGGAGCACCCATCCGATAAGTACTTGTTTGAATAACACACCTAGGGCCGTGTTTTTATATGGTTGTGCATGACACTAAGGCAAAAACGGTGTTTTATGCTTGATCGACAATGTAAAGCATATCCGATGGGCACAATACTTTGCACACACCTTCAACTAGGTGGAATTGACTTACATGCAAAGTGGCATTCCCATCGCATAAGTACTTGATCGGATAATACACCTAGCAGTGTGTTTTTACGGATGTGCATGACACTAAGGCAAAAATGGTATTTAATGCTCGATCGACCATGCAAAGCATATCTGATGGTCACAATACTTTTCCTATGCCTTAACTGAGGTGGTATTGAAATGTTTCTAAAGATGCACACCCATCCTATAAGTACTTGGTCAGATAACATACCTAAGGGCGTGCTTTTTTGTGGATGTGCATATCACTACGAGAAAAATGTTGTATAATGCGTAATCGACCATGCAGAGCATATCCGATGGTGAAAATACTTTGCACGCATCTCAACCTAGTTGAAACAGACTTGTGAGCAAACTGGAGCCCCCATCCGATAAGTACTCGTTTGATTAACACACCTAGGACCATGTTTTTTCATGGTTGTGCATGACACTAAGGCAAAAACGGTGTTTTATGCTTGATCGACAATGCAAAGCATATCCAAAGGGCACAATACTTTGCACACACCTTCAACTAGGTGGAATTGACTTACATGCAAAGTGGCACGCCCATCCCATAAGTGCTTCATTGGATAACATACCTAGTAGCGTGTTTTTTTACGGATGTTCATGACACTAGAGCAAAAATAGTATTTAATGCTCGATCGACCATGCAAAGGATATCTGATGGGCATAACACTTTTCCTTTGCCTGCACCTAGGTGTTATTGAAATGTTTTCAAAGAGGCACACCCATCCGATAAGTACTTGGTCGGATAACACACCTAAGGGCGTGTTTTTTTGCGGATGTGCATATCACTAGGGAAAAACGGTGTATAATGCGTGATCGGCCATGCAAAGCATATCCGATGGTGACAATACTTTGCACACACCTCAACCTAGTTGAAACGTACTTGCGTGCAAAGTGGAGCCAACTTTCGATAAGTACTTGTTTGAATAACACACCTAGGACCGTGTTTTTATATGGTTGTGCATGATACTAAGGCAAAAACAGTGTTTTATGCTTGACCCACAATGCAAAGCATATTCAATGGGCACAATACTTTGCACACACCTTCAACTAGGTGGAATTGAATTGCATGCAAAGTGGCATTCCCATCGCACAAGTACTTGATCGGATAACACACCTAGCAGCGTGTTTTTTTATGGATGTGCATAACACCAAGGCAAAAATGGTATTTAATGCTCGATCGACCATGCAAAGCATATCCGATGGGCACAATACTTTTCATATGCCTTGACCTAGGTGGTATTGAAATGTTCTCAAAGAGACACACCCATCCGATAAGTACCTGGTTAGATAACATACTAAAGGCGTGTTTTTTTGCGGATGTGCATATCACTATCGGAAAAACGTTGTATAATGCGTAATCGACCATGCAGAGCATATCCGATGGTGATAATACTTTGCACGCATCTCAACCTAGTTGAAATGGACTTGTGTGTAAAGTGGAACCCCCATCCGTAAGTACTTGTTTGATTAACATACCTAGGACCGTGTTTTTTTATGGTTGTGCATGACACTAAGGCAAAAACAGTGTTTTATGCTTGATCGACAATGCAAAGCATATCCGATGGGCACAATACTTTGCACACACCTTCAACTAGGTGGAATTGACTTACATGCAAAGTGGCACGCCCATCCCATAAGTGCTTGATCAGATAACATACCTAGCAGTGTGTTTTTTTCGGATGTGCATGACGCTAGAGGAAAAATAGTATTTAATGCTCGATCGACCATGCAAAGGATATCCAATGGGCACAACACTTTTCCTATGCCTCAACCTAGGTGGTATTGAAATGTTCTAAAAGAGGCACACCCATCCGATAAGTACTTGGTCAGATAACACACCTAAGCGCGTGTTTTTTTGCGGATGTGCATATGACTAGGGGAAAAACGGTGTATAATGCGTGATCGACCATGCAAAGCATATATGAAGGTGACAAAACTTTGCACACACTGCAATCTAGTTAAAAAGGACTTGCATACAAAGTGGAGCCCCCATTCGATAAGTACTTGTTTGATTAACACACTTAGGACCGTGTTTTTTCATGGTTGTGCATGACACTAAGGCAAAAACGGTGTTTTATGCTTGATCGACAATGCAGAGCATATCCGATGGGAAAAATACTTTGCACACACCTTCAAATAGGTGGAATTCACTTACATGCAAAGTGGCACACCCATGCCATAAGTGCTTGATCGGATAACATACCTAGCAGTTTGTTTTTTTACAGATGTGCATGACACTAGAGCAAAAATAGTATTTAATGCTCGATCGACCATGCAAAGGATATCCGATGGGCACAACACTTTTCCTACACCTCAACCTAGGTGGTATTGAAATTTTCTCAAAGAGGCACACCCATCCGATAAGTACTTGGTCAGATAACACACTAAGGGCGTGTTTTTTACGGATGTGCATATCACTAGGGAAAAAACGGTGTATAATGCGTGATTGATGATGCAAAGCATATCCGATGGTGACAATACTTTGCATGCACCTTAACCTAGTTGAAACGGACTTGTGTGCAAAGTGGAGCCCCCATCTGATAAGTACTTATTTGAATAACACACCTAGGGCTGTGTTTTTATATGGTTGTGCATGACACTAAGGCAAAAACGGTGTTTTATGCTTGATCCACAATGCAAAGCATATCCGATGGGCACAATACTTTGCACACACCTTTGAATAGGTGGAATTTACTTACATGCAAAGTGGCATTCCCATCGCATAAGTACTTGATCGGATAACACACCTAGCAGCGTGTTTTTTTACGAATGTGCATGACACTAAGGCAAAAATGGTATTTAATGCTTGATCGACCATGCAAAGCATATCCGATGGGCACAATACTTTTCCTACACCTTAACCTAGGTGGTATTGAAATGTTCTCAAAGAGGCACACCCATCCGATAAGTACTTGGTCAGATAACATACCTAAGGGCGTGTTTTTTTGCGGATGTGCATATCACTACGGGAGAAACGTTGTATCATGCGTAATCGACCATGCAGAGCATATCCGATGGTGACAATAGTTTGCACAAATCTCAACCTAGTATAAAAGGACTTGCGTGCAAAGTGGAGCCCATATCCGATAAGTACTTGTTTGATTAACACACTTAGGACCGTTTTTTTGATGGTTGTGCATGACACTAAGCCAAAAACGGTGTTTTATGCTTGATCGACAATGCAAAGCATATCCGATGGGCACAATACTTTGCACACACCTTCAACTAGGTGGAATTGACTTACATGCACAGTGGCACGCCCATCCCATAAGTGCTTGATCGGATAACATACCTAGCAGCGTGTTTTTTTACGAATGTGCATGACACGAGCAAAAATAGTATTTAATGCTCAATCGACCATGCAAAGGATATCCGATGGGCACAACACTTTTCCTACACCTCAACCTAGGTGGTATTGAAATTTTCTCAAAGAGGCACACCCATCCGATAAGTACTTGGTCAGATAACACACCTAAGGATGTGTTTTTTTCGGATGTGCATATCACTAGGGGAAAAACGATGTATAATGCATGATCGGCCATGCAAAGCATATCCGATGGTCACAATACTTTGCACGCACCTCAATCTAGTTGAAAGATACTTGCGTGCAAAGTGGAGCCCCCATCTGATAAGTACTCATTTGAATAGACCGTGTTTTTTTACGGTTGACCATTACACTAAGGCAAAAACGGTGTTTTATGCTTGATCCACAATGCAAAGCATATCCGATGGGCATAATACTCTGCACACACCTTCAAGTAGGTGGAATTGAATTGCATGCAAAGTGGCATTCCCATCGCATAAGTACTTGATTGGATAACACACCTAGCAGCGTGTTTTTTTACAGATGTGCATGACACTAAGGTAAAAATCATATTTAATGCTCGATCAACCATGCAAAGCATATCCAATGGGCACAATACTATTCCTACACCTTAACCTAGGTGGTATTGAAATGTTCTCAAAGAGGTACACCCATCCGATAAGTACTTGGTCAGATAACATACCTAAGGGCGTGTTCTTTTGCCGATGTGTATATCACTACCGGAAAAACCTTGTATAATGTGTAATCGACCATGCAGAGCATATCCGATGGTGACAATACTTTGCACGCATCTCAACTTAGTTGAAACAGACTTGCAAACTGGAGCCCCCATTCGATAAGTACTTGTTTGATTAGCACACCTAGGACCGTGTTTTTTCATGGTTGTGCATGACACTAAGGCAAAAATGGTGTTTTATGCTTGATCGACAATGCAAAGCATATCCGATGGGCACAATACTTTGCACACACCTTCAACTAGGTGGAATTGACTTACATGCAAAGTGGCACTCCCATCCCATAAGTGCTTGATCGGATAACATACCTAGCAGCGTGTTTTTTTACGGATGTGCATGACACTAGAGCAAAAATAGTATTTAATGCTCGATCGACCATGCAAAGGATATCTGATGGGCACAAGACTTTTTCTACACCTCAACCTAGGTGGTATTGAAATGTTCTCAAAGACGCACACCCATCCGATAAGTACTTGGTCAGATAACACACCTAAGGGCGTGTTTTTTTGCGGATGTGCATATCACTAGGGAAAAAACGGTGTATAATGCGTGATCGACCATGCAAAGCATATTCGATGGTGACAATACTTTGCACGCACCTCAAAGTAGTGGAAATGGACTTGCGTGGAAATTGGAGCCCCCATCCGATAAGTTGTTTGAATAACACACCTAGGGCCGTGTTTTTATATGGTTGTGCATGACACTAAGGCAAAAACGGTGTTTTATGCTTGATTGACAATGCAAAGCATATCCTATGGGCACAATACTTTGCACACACCTTCAACTAGGTGGAATTGATTTACATGCAAAGTGGCATTCCCATCGCATAAGTAGTTGATCGGATAACACACCTAACAGCGTGTTTTTTTTACGGATGTGCATGACACTAAGGCAAAAATGGTATTTAATGCTCGATCGACCATGCAAAGCATATCCGATGGGCACAATACCTTTCCTACGCCTTAACCTAGGTGGTATTGGAATGTTCTCAAAGAGGCACACCCATCCGATAAGTACTTGGTCAGATAACATACCTAAGGGCGTGTTTTTTTGCGGATGTGCATATCACTACGGGAGAAATGTTGTATCATGCGTAATCGACCATGCAGAGCATATCCGATGGTGACAATAGTTTGCACACATCTCAACCTAGTATAAAAGGACTTGCGTGCAAAGTGGAGCCCATATCCGATAAGTACTTGTTTGATTAACACACTTAGGACCGTTTTTTTGATGGTTGTGCATGACACTAAGCCAAAAACGGTGTTTTATGCTTGATCGACAATGCAAAGCATATCCGATGGGCACAATACTTTGCACACACCTTCAACTAGGTGGAATTGACTTACAGGCAAAGTGGCATGCCCATCATAAGTGCTTGATCGGATAACATACCTAGCAGCATGTTTTTTTACGGATGTGCATGATACTAGAGCAAAAATAGTATTTAATGCTCGATCGACCATGCAAAGGATATCCGATGGGCACAACACTTTTCCTACGCCTCAACCTAGGTGGTATTAAAATGTTCTCAAATAGGCACACCCATCCGATAAGTCCCCTCCCTCTCCTCACTCCTCTCACCCTCCTCTCTCTCTCTCCCTCCCCTCCCTCCCCTCCCTCTCACCCTAGGGGCCGCGGCGGCCAGGACCCCCCCCTCTCTCTCTCTCCCTCCCCTCCCTCCCCTCCCTCTCACTCAAGGGCCATGGCTGCCAAGACCCCTCTCTCTCTCTCTCTCTCTCTCTCTCTCTCTCTCTCTCTCTCGCTCGCTCTCTCTCTCTCTCTCCTCTCTCGCTCTCCCTCCCCTCCCTCCCCTCCCTCTCACCCTGGGGGTCGCGGCCGCCAGGACCCCCCCTCTCTCTCTCTCACTCCCTCCCCTCCCTCCTCTCTCTCTCTCTCCCTCCCCTCCCTCCTCTCTCTCTCTCTCCCTCCCCTCCCTCCCCTCCCTCTCACCCTGGGGGCCGCGGTCGCCAAGACCCCCCTCTCTCTCTTCTCTTTCTCTCTCCCTCTCTCTCTCCCTCCCCTCCCTTCTCTCTCTCTCCCTCCCCTCCCTCCCCTCTCTCTCTCCCCTCCCTTCCCTCCGTCTCACCCTAGGGGCCGCGGCTGCCAAGACCCCCCCCGCTCTCTCTCTCTCTCTCTCTCTCTCTCACCCTGGTGGCTGCGGTCACCAGGAACCCCTCTCTCTCTCTCTCTCTCTCTCTTTCTCTCTCCCTCCCCTCCCTCCTCTCTCTCTCCCTCCTCTCTCTCTCACCTTGGTGGCCGCGGCCACCAAGACCCTCTCTCTCTCTCTCTGTCTCTCTCTCTCTCTCTCACCCTGGCGGCTGTGGCCGCCAAGACCCCCCTCTCTCTCTGTATCTCTCTCTCTCTCTCTCTCTCTCTCTCTCTCTCTCTCTCTCTCTCTCTCCCTCCCCTCCCTCCTCTCTCTCTCCCTCCCCTCCCTCTCACCTTGGGGGCTGTGGCCGCTAGGACCCCCCCCCCCTCTCTCTCTCTCTCTCTCTCTCTCTCTCTCTCTCTCTCTCCCTTTCTCTTCTCTCTCTCTCCCTAGGGGCCACAGCTACCACGACCCCCTCTCTCTCTCTCTCTGGTGCTCTCTCTCCACTCCTCTTGCCGCCCCCTCCCCCTACCCCTGCCCCCCCTACCCTCGTCGCCCCCTACCTCGCCTCCCCCACCTCCCACCTCCCCCTACCCTGCCCGCTACCCCTGCTCCCTCCCCTCCCTCCTCTCTCTCTCTCCCTCCCCTCCCTCCCCTCCCTCTCGCCTCCCCCTACCCCCGCTCCCTCCCCTCCCTCCTCTCTCTCTCTCTCCCTCCCCTCCCTCCCCTCCGTCTCACCCTGTCTCTCTCCCTCCCCTCCCTCTCGCCTCCCCCTACCCCCGCTCCCTCCCCTCCCTCCTCTCTCTCTCCCTCCCCTCCCTCGCACCCTGGCAACTGCGGCCGCCAGGACCCCCTACCCCTGCCGCTCCCTACCCCGCCTCCCCCCCTCCCGCCTCCTGCCTCCCCCTACCCCTCCTCCCCCCCTCTCGCCTCTTGCCTCCTCCCCCTACCCCGCCGCCTCCGCTCCCCCCTCCTACCTCCCCCTATCCCCGCTCCCTACCCTGCCTCCCCCCCTCCCTACCCCCGCTCCCCCCTCTCGCCTCCCCCTACCACGCCGCCCCCTACCCCGCCTCCCCCCCTCTTGCCTCCCCCTACCCTGCCGCCCCCCCTCCCACCTCCCCCTACCTCCGCTCCCTACCCTGCCTCCCCCCTCCCTACCCCTGCTCCCCCCTCCCTACCCCCACTCCCCCCTCCCTCTTACGCCACTCTCTCCCTGCTCCCTCCCTCCCTCCCTCTTCCTCCCTCCCTCCCCTCTTCCGTCGCTCCTCCCTCCCTCCTTTCCTCCCTCTCTCTCCCCCCTCCACTTCCCTCTTCCTCCTAGAGGCCACGGCCTCCAAGGCTTCTCTCCTTCTCTCTAAACTTTCTCTCTCTCTTTCTTTCTTTCTCTCTCTTCAAATTTTAAATAAAAAATCTAGATAAAGAATTAATTTAAAAAAATTACAAGTACCTGGAAAAAGTTTGTAAGTTTGCTCTTTCTTGCTTTCTTGCTCTTCCTTCCTTGCTTTCTTGCTAGTCCTTGCTTTCTTGCTTCAATGAATGAAATGAGGGGAGAATGAATGAAGAAGGAAGACTATATATAAGAAAAACTAGGTTTTCCTCCTCCTCTCCTATTGGCTTTCCATTCCTCCCCTCTCTCCTATTGGCTTTTCATTCCTCCCCTCTCCCATTGGCTCCCATTACTCCCCCTCTCCCATTGGACCCCCATCCCTCATCCCAATCTTCCATTGGCCCTCCCCCCATCCATTTCTTCTTCCTCCCCCATTGCCATCACTCCCATGCCACATTTCCACCATGTCCCATACTCCTCCCATTTCCCAAAATCCCATATTTCCCCATCTCACCCTCCTCTTTTTCATCCCCTATTAACTCCCCTCACTCATTTCACTCCCTTATTATCCTACTCTTCTATTACCTCCCCCTCTCCCATTCCATTCCTCCCTCCCCACTCTCACTTCCACTTCCCATTACTCACTTGCCATTTGCAAACTATTAATATATTATTATACTATTTTTTATACTTATTATCATACACCCCTATTACCTCCCCTCTCCCATTCCACTCCTCCCTCCTCACTCCCACTTCCACTTCCCATTACTCACTTGCTATACACATTTGCAAACTCTTAATATATTATTATACAATTTTTTATACTATTTGCAAACTTACATGTGGGCAAAATCATAGGTGTCAAAGCGATCCTATCGTGGTCATACAACAATTGTGCTTTTATTCAAGGGCGTATTTACAAGGGCATATTCATCCTCATCAACAAGCTTATTTCAGCTTTTATTTTGACACAATACTCAAGGTATGAAGTGCATAATTTGTGCATTAGGTGTTTACTTTGTTGTATCAAAATTGTTTGCCACACACACACACACATATACACATACCGAGAATTTGCTAATGTTATCGCATCTACATTTCTCCGATGGGCACAAAACTTTGTACACGCCTCAACCTAGGTCATATTGACTTGCATACAAAGTGGTGCACCCATCCCATAAGTACTTGTTCGGATAACACACCTACAAACGTATTTTATGACGATTGTGCATAACACTAGGAACAAAATGGTGTATAATGTGCGATCGACTATGCAAACCATATCCAATGGACACAAGACTTTGCACGTTCCTCAACCTAGGTAGTATTGACTTGTGTGCAAAGTGGCATCCCCATATGATAAGTACTTGTTTGAAAAATACACCTAGGATCATGTTTTTTGACGGTTCTACATGACACCAAGGCAAAAACGGTATTTAATACTCAATCTACCATGCAAAGCATATCCGATGGGCACAATACTTTGCACGTGCCTCAAAAGCGGTGGTATGGTGTTCCATGCAAAGTGGAATGCCCATTCAATAAGTACTTGGTATGATACTACACCTAAGAGCATGTTCTTTGACAGATGTGCGTAACAGTAGGGAGAAAGTGGTGTATAATGTGTGATCCCCCAT
Organism: Dipteris shenzhenensis; assembly: GCF_047967505.1. NCBI lineage: Eukaryota > Viridiplantae > Streptophyta > Polypodiopsida > Gleicheniales > Dipteridaceae > Dipteris > Dipteris shenzhenensis. The sequence continues at coordinate 38,815,959 of NC_141628.1, read as the reverse complement.
GCAAAGCATAACCGATTGACACAATACTGTGCATGCATATCAACCTAGTTGAAATTGACTTTCTTGCAAAGTGGCTCCCCCATCCGACAAGTACTTTTTAGGATATCACAACTAGGACCATGTTTTTTATTGGGATGCGTCAATTTTACGAGCAAAAACCTATGAGCAGGTTTATCCGAGCGTGTTTTTCAAGAGATTTTTAAAAATGTTTTTCTTTAGGAAACATGGTTTTTACACTTTTATTTTCACTAGAACTAGATCCCTTTATCATAAAAATATACAGACTAGTCACTCATTCATTTTTACACAACATAATTTTCTTATTTAGAGACATCCCTTTGTACCCCTGTTATTACCTTAAAAAAGTGTTGATTCCTTTAAGAAACATTCCTCATAATTACTCTCAATGTAATAATACTATGCATATATAATTACTTATTAACACATTTATATCATATGGCAATATCTTTTTAGTGTCTTTATAGCATATTTATGGACATGTTTCTAAAGAAGTTTAAATTACTATAAATAAGTATTAACTTGGGCTTATATATCACTCTCATAAAATACATGTAATATTTAATACTATATATGGAAGATTTTCCAAAATATAACTTCATAGATGTGCTCAAATGGGGTGTTTCGATCAATTTGAGTGGTTGAATGACTATATTTGGACATTGGATATGAAAGTTATGTCACTTTTAAAAGTGCTGTCCAAGGTAGTTTCGCCAGCGAAACTACCTTGGGAGACTTGCTTCAAAGGGGTTTCGCTGGCGAAACTACCTGGATGGCTTGCTTCAATGAGTTTTCTTTGAAGAAACTCTTTTATGAAGATAGGTTGAGAGAGGGTTTTCAATGTCACCCCCTATTAAGTAAAAGTTGTAAGAAGGATCATAAGGGAATTTTCATAGAGAAGTCTACTCTACATGTGGGTTTCTTCAAAAGCCATCCCATTATGCTCTCACCATTCCTACAGATTTTTTGTATAAAATAGGCATTGCTATAATACTTTGCATATTTCTAAGTGAAACTATGTTTTCTTCTGATCGATTTTTGCCATATTTATGCATAGTTGGAAGCTTTTTTTTTCCTTCGCTCGGACGCTCGGAAGATTTCGCTCAGAAAATGCTCGTCCCCTTTTTATTGGTTGTCCATGACACTAAGGCAAAAATGTTATTTTATGCTTGATCGACAATGCAACACATATCCGATGGTCATAATACTTTGCACACATCTCAACCTAGGTATTATTGACTTACATGCAAAGTGGTGTGCCCATCCCATAAGTACTTAGTCGAATAACACATCTAGGACTGTGTTTTTTGACGGTTGTGCATGACATTAAGGCCAAAACGGTGTTTAATGCTTGATCGACAATGCAAAGCATATCCGATGGGCACAATAATTTACATGAGCCTCAACAATTGTGGTATTGCATTGCATGCAAAGTGATATACCCATCTGATAAGCAATTGGTCAGATAACACACCTAAAAGCGTGTTTTTTTATGGTTGTGCATGACATTGAGGCACAAACGGAGTTTAATACGTGATATACCATGCAAAGTACATCCGATGGACACAATACTTTGCACCCACCTCAATCTAGGTGTTATTGAGTTGCATGAAAAGTGACATGTTGGTTAGATAAGTACTTGATCCGATAACACACCTAGGACCATGTTTTTTTACAAATGCGCTTAACACAGGCAAAAACAATATTTAATGCTCAATCAACCATGCAATCCATATCCGATCGGCACAATACTTTACTTGCACCTCAACCTAGGTGGTATTGACTTGTTTGAAAAAAGGCACACCCATCAGATAAGTACTTGGTTGGGATAACATACCTAAGGGCGTGTTTTTTGACGGATGTGCATATCACTAGGGAAAAAACGGTGTATAATGCATGATCGACCATGCAAAGCATATCCAATGGTCTCAATACTTTTCATGCACCTCAACCTAGTTTAACTTGACTTGGGTGCAAAGTGGAGCCCCCATCCGATAAGTTCTTGTTTGAATAACACACCTAGGACCGTATTTTTTTATGGTTGTACATTACACTAAGACAAAAACGGTGTTTTATGCTTGATCGACAATGCAAAGCATATCTGATGGGCATAATACTTTGCACACACCTTACACTATGTGAAATTGACTTACATGCAAAGTGGAGGGCCCATCCCATAAGTACTTGATCGAATAACATACATAGCAGCGTGTTTTTTTACGGATGTGCATGACACTAGAGCAAAAATGGCATTTAATGCTCGATCGACCATGCAAAGCATATCCTATGGGCACAATACTTTTCCTATGCCTCAACCTAGGTGGTATTAAAATGTTCTCAAAGAGGCATACCCATCTGATAAGTACTTGATCAGATAACATACCTAAGGGCGTGTTTTTTTGCGGATGTGCATATCACTATGGAAAAAACGGTGGATAATGCATAATCGACCATGCAAAGCATATCCTATGGTCATAATACTTTGTACACACCTCAACCTAGTTGAAACAAACTTGCGTGTAAAGTGGAGCGCCCATCCCATAAGTACTTTATCGAATAACATACCTGGCAGCGTGTTTTTTTCGGATGTGCATGACACTAAGGCATGCAAAGCATATTCGATGGGCATAATACTTTTCACACACCTTAAACTAGGTGAAATTAACTTACATGAAAAGTGGAGTGCCCATCACATAAGTACTTGATTGGATAACATACCTAGCAGCGTGTTTTTTTACGGATGTGCATGACACTATAGCAAAAATAGTATTTAATGCTCGATCGACCATGCAAAGGATATCCAATGGGCACAATACATTTCCTACATTTCAACCTAGGTGGTATTGAAATGTTCTCAAAGATCCACACCCATCCGATAAGTACTTGGTCAGATAACATACCTAAGGGTGTTTTTTTTAATGGATGTGCATATCACTACTATAAAAACGTTGTATAATGCGTGATCGACCATGCAAAGCACATCTGATGGTGACAATACTTTGCAGCACCTCAACCTAGTTGAAACAGACTTGTGTGCAAAGTGGAGCCCCCATCCAATAAGTACTTTTTTGAATAACATACCTAGGACCGTGTTTTTTTATGGTTGTGCATGACACTAAGGCAAAAACGGTGTTTTATGCTTGATCGACAATGCAAAGCATATCCGATGGGCACAATACTTTGCACACACCTTCAAATAGGTGTAATTGACTTACATGCAAAGTGGCATTCTTATCGCATAAGTACTTGATCGGATAACAGGCCTAGCAGCCTGTTTTTTTAGGGATGTGCATGACACTAAGGCAAAAATGGTATTTAATGCTCAATCGACCATGCAAAGCATATCCGATGGGCACAATACTTTTCCTATGCCTTCACCTTGGTGGTATTGAAATGTTCTGAAAGAGGCACACCCATCCGATAAGTACATGGTCAGATAACATACCTAAGGGCGTGTTTTTTTGCGGATGTGCATACCACTACCGGAAAAACATTGTATAATGCATGATAACCATGTAAAGCATATCCGATGGTGATAATACTTTGCACGCACCTCAACCTAGTTGAAACAGACTTGTGTGCAAAGTGGAGCCCCCATCCGATAAGTACTTGTTTGAATGATATACCTACGACCGTGTTTTTTGATGGTTGTGCATGACACTAAGGCAAAAACGGTGTTTTATGCTTGATCGACAATGCAAAGCATATCCGATGGGCACAATACTTTGCACACACCTTCAAATAGGTGTAATTGACTTACATGCAAAGTGGCATTCTTATCGCATAAGTACTTGATCGGATAACACACCTAGCAGCGTGTTTTTTTACGGATGTGCATGACACTAAGGCAAAAATGGTATTTAATGCTCGATCGACCATGCAAAGCATATCCGATGGGCACAATACTTTTCCTATGCCTTCACCTTGGTGGTATTGAAATTTTTTGAAAGAGGCACACCCATCCAATAAGTACTTGGTCAGATAACATACCTAAGGGCGTGTTTTTTTACGGATGTGCATATCACTACCAGAAAAACATTGTATAATGCATGATAACCATGCAAAGCATATCCGATGGTGATAATACTTTGCATGCACCTCAACCTAGTTGAAACAGACTTGCGTGCAAAGTGGAGCCCCCATCCGATAAGTACTTATTTGAATGACATACCTAGGACCGTGTTTTTTGATGGTTGTGCATGACACTAAGGCAAAAACGGTGTTTTATGCTTGATCGACAATGCAAAGCATATCCAATGGGCACAATACTTTGCACACACCTTCAATCAGATGGAATTTAATTACATGCAAAGTGGCATTCCATCGCATAAGAACTTGATCAGATAACACACCTAGCAGTGTGTTTTTTTACGGATGTGCATGACACTAAGGCAAAAATGAAATTTAATGCTCGATCGACCATGCAAAGCATATCCGATGGGCACAATACTTTTCCTATGCCTTAACCTAGGTGGTAATTGAATGTTCTCAAAGAGGCACACCCATCCGATAAGTACTTGGTCAGATAACATACCTAAGGGCATGTTTTTTTACGGATGTGCATATCACTACCAGAAAAACATTGTATGATGCATGATTGACCATACAAAGCATATCTCATGGTGACAATACTTTGCAGTCACCTCGAATTAGTTGAAACAAACTTGCGTGCAAAGTGGATCCCCCATCCAATAAGTACTTTTTTGAATAACACACCTAGGACCATGTTTTTTTATGGTTGTGCATGACACTAAGGCAAAAACGGTGTTTTATGCTTGATTCGGCAATGCAAAGCATATCCGATGGGCACAATACTTTGCACACACCTTCAAATAGGTGGAATTGACTTACATGCAAAGTGGCATTCCCATCGCATAAGTACTTGATCGGATAACACACCTAGCAGCGTGTTTGTTTACAGATGTGCATGATACTAAGGCAAAAATGGTATTTAATGCTCGATGGACCATGTAAAACATATCCAATGGGCACAATACTTTTCCTATGCCTTCACCTTGGTGGTATTGAAATGTTCTCAAAGAGTCACACCCATCCGATAAGTACTTGGTCAGATAACATACCTAAGGGCGAGTTTTTTTACGGATGTGCATATCACTACCGAATAAACGTTGTATAATGCGTGATAACCATGCAAAGCATATCCGATGGTGACAAAACTTTGCACACACCTCAACCTAGTTGAAACTGTTTGAATGACACACCTAGGACCGTGTTTTTTTATGGTTGTGCATGACACTAAGGCAAAAATGGTGTTTTATGCTTGATCGACAATGCAAAGCATATCCGATGGGCACAATACTTTGCACACACCTTCAACTAGGTAGAATTGACTTACATGCAAAGTGGCATTCCCATCGCATAAGAACTTGATCAGATAACACACCTAGCAGAGTGTTTATTTACCGATGTGCATGACACTAAGGCAAAAATGAAATTTAATGCTTGATCAACCATGCAAAGCATATCCGATGGGCACAATAATTTTCCTATGCCTTAACCTAGGTGGTATTTAAATGTTCTCAAAGATGCACACCCATCCGATAAGTACTTGGTCAAATAACATACCTAAGGGCGTGTTTTTTTATGGATGTGCATATCACTACCGGAAAAATGTTGTATAATGCATGATTGACAATGCAAAGCATATCTGATGGTGACAATACTTTGCACTCACCTCAACCTAGTTAAAACAGACTTGCATGGAAAGTGGAGCCCCCATTCAATAAGTACTTGTTTGAATAACACACCTAGGACCATGTTTTTTTATGGTTGTGCATGACACTAAGGCAAAAACGGTGTTTTATGCTTGATTCGGCAATGCAAAGCATATCTCATGGGCACAATACTTTGCACACACCTTCAAATAGGTGGAATTGACTTACATGCAAAGTGGCATTCCCATCGCATAAGTACTTGATCGGATAACATACCTAGCAGCGTGTTTTTTTACGGATGTGCATGATACTAAGGCAAAAATGGTATTTAATGCTCGATGGACCATGTAAAACATATCCAATGGGCACAATAATTTTCCTATGCCTTTACCTTGGTGGTATTGAAATGTTCTCAAAGAGTCACACCCATCCGATAAGTACTTGGTCAGATAACATACCTAAGGGCGAGTTTTTTTAAGGATGTGCATATCACTACCGGAAAAACGTTGTATAATGCGTGATAACCATGCAAAGCATATCCGATGGTGACAAAACTTTGCACACACCTCAACCTAGTTCAAACTATTTGAATGAGACACCTAGGACTGTGTTTTTTTATGGTTGTGCATGACACTAAGGCAAAAATGGTGTTTTATGCTTGATCGACAATGCAAAGCATATCTGATGGGCACAATACTTTGCACACACCTTCAACTAGGTAGAATTGACTTACATTCCCATCGCATAAGAACTTGATCAGATAACACACCTAGCAGAGTGTTTATTTACCGATGTGCATGACACTAAGGCAAAAATGAAATTTAATGCTCGATCAACCATGCAAAGCATATCCGATGGGCACAATAATTTTCCTATGCCTTAACCTAGGTGGTATTTAAATGTTCTCAAAGATGCACACCCATCCGATAAGTACTTGGTCAAATAACATACCTAAGGGCGTGTTTTTTTACGGATGTGCATATCACTACCGGAAAAACGTTGTATAATGCATGATTGACAATGCAAAGCATATCTGATGGTGAAAATACTTTGCACTCACCTCAACCTAGTTAAAACAGACTTGCATGGAAAGTGGAGCCCCCATCCGATAAGTACTTGTTTGAATAACACACCTAGGACCGTGTTTTTTTATGGTTGTGCATGACACTAAGGCAAAAACGGGGTTTTATGCTTGATCGACAATGCAAAGCATATCCGATGGGCACAATACTTTGCACACACCTTCAACTAGGTGGAAATGACTTACATGCAAAGTGGCCATCCCATCGCATAAGTACTTGATCGGATAACAGGCCTAGCAGCGTGTTTTTTTAGGGATGTGCATGACACTAAGGCAAAAATGGTATTTAATGCTCGATCATCCATGCAAACCATATTTGATGGGCACAATACTTTTCCTACACCTTAACCTAGGTGGTATTGAAATTTTCTCAAAGAGGCACACCCATCTGATAAGTACATGGTCAGATACATACCTAAGGGCGTGTTTTTTTGCAGATGTGCATATCACTACTGGAAAAACATTGTAATATGTGTAATCAACCATGCAAAGCATATCTGATGGTGACAATACTTCGCACACATCTCAACCTAGTTTAAATGGACTTGCCTGCAAAGTGAAGCCCCCATCCGATAAGTACTTGTTTGAATAACACACCTAGGACCGTGTTTTTTTATGGTTGTGCATCACACTAAGGCAAAAACGGTGTTTTATGCTTGATCGACAATGCAAAGCATATCTAATGGGCACAATATTTTTCACACACGTTCAACTAGGTGGAATTGACTTACATGCAAAGTGGCATTCCCATCGCATAAGTACTTGATCAGATAACACACCTAGCAGCATGTTTTTTTACGAATGTGTATGACACTAAGGCAAAAATGGTATTTAATGCTTGATCAACCATGCAAAGTATATCCGATGGGCGTCATACTTTTCCTACACCTTAACCTAGGTGGTATTGAAATGTTCTCAAGGAGGCACACCCATCTGATAAGTACTTGGTTAGATAACATACCTAAGGGCGTGTTTTTTTACGGATGTGCATATCACTGCAGGAAAAACGTTGTATAATGCGTGATCGACCATGCAAAGCTTATCGGATGGTGACAATACTTTGTACGCACCTCAACCTAGTTGAAACGGACTTGTGTGAAAAGTGGAGCCCCCATGCAATAAGTACTTATTCGAATAACACACCTACGACCGTGTTTTTTAATGGTTGTGCATGACACTAAGGCAAAAACGGTGTTTTATGCTTGATCGACAATGCAAACCATATCTGATGGGCACAATACTTTTCACACATGTTCAACTAGGTAGAATTGACTTACATGCAAAGTGGCATTCCCATTGCATAAGTACTTGATTGGATAACATACCTAAGGGTGTGTTTTTTTGCGGATGTGCATATCACTATCGGAAAAAGGTTGTATAATGCGTGATCGACCATGCAAAGCATATCCGACGATGACAATACTTTGCACGCACCTAAACCTAGTTGAAATAGACTTGTGTGCAAACTGGAGCCCTTTTCAGAGAAGTACTTGTTTAAATAACACACCTAAGACCGTGTTTTTTTATGGTTGTGCATGACACTAAGGCAAAAATGGTGTTTTATGCTTGATTGACAATGCAAAGCATAACTGATGGGCACAATACTTTGCACACACCTTCAATTAGATAAAATTGACTTACATGCAAAGTGGCATTCCCATCTCATAAGTACTTGATCAGATAACACACCTAGCAACGTGTTTTTTTTACAGATGTGCATGACACTAAGGTAAAAATGGTATTTAATGCTCGATCGACCATGCAAACCATATCCGATGGGCACAAAACTTTTCCTATACCTTAACCTAGGTGGTATTGAAATTTTCTCAAAGAGGCACACCCATCTGATAAGTACTTGGTCAGATAACATACTTAAGGGCGTGTTTTTTTTGGGATGTGCATATCACTACAAAAAAACGGTGGATAGTGCGTGATCGACCATGAAAAGCATATCCGATGGTCACAATACTTTGCACGCACGTCAACCTAGTTGAAACAGACTTGCATGCAAATTGGAGCTCCCATGCCATAAGTACTTGATCGAATAAAATACCTAGTAGTGTGTTTTTTACGGATGTGCATGACACTAAGGCAAAATGCTTGATCGACAATGCAAAGCATATCCGCCGATGGGCACAATACTTTCCACACACTTTCAACCAGGTGGAGTTAACTTACATGCAAAGTGGCACGCCCATCCCATAAGTACTTGATCGGATAACTGTGGGGGTTAAAGGTCATTGTGCCTTTACCCCAGTTATGTACAATACTCAAACACATATATAAATGAATGAAAAAGAAGATTAGGGTGTTTTGCACCCACCATAACTTGTGTGGCTCTCTTTTCTCTCCCTCCCTCTTCCGTTCTTGCTTCCGTTGAGAGCACTCTCAACTGGTATCAGAGCCCGGGTGATCTAGCTGGGCGTGTGTGAATGCTTGAAGCTCAGCAGCTCTGTGGGAGGAAGGAGAAGCTTTGTGGGTGACTTTACTTGCATCCGAGTGTGCAGAGACCTTCGAGGAACCTTTGGAAAAGTCACTTTGGTTTTACGAAGTGGTTTTGAGAGCCTGTTAAGTGTTTTCAAAGAAAAAGTCGTTTTTTGAGCTTTTCCCTGTTCCCTTCGATGACAGAGACTCCGTATTGACTTGTAGAGGCAACTATTGCTTTCTTTTGGTGTCCACTTTACTTTAGGAGCTTGGAAACACCTTCATTCTTGAATCTAGGATCATTTCATTGGATTTGTGACTCACTATGTCAGTTTTTGCGTTTTTCTGCCCGGGTGTTAGAACTCAAGTTTGGAGCAACCATTTGTAGATCTGTCAATTCCGGTGGACTCATGAGTTCCTTAAACTTCTATGTTGCTCATCATTTGCACTCCGGTGGAGTTTACAAATAGCTCTGTTTCCAAAAACGTTTTTCAGTCTGTGTGTTGGACCCAATGATTGAGACCACGGTTTCCAAAACCGTTTGTCCCATTGCGTTTCGGACGCCCAAAAACCCCTACCTGTCAGTTCTTACCTGATTCGGTGGAGGATTTTCAGAGTTATAGATCTCTGTGTATTCGATTTCGTCTCTCTGTTATGCATTTTTCATTCTAAGGTTTTGAAACCTTAGATTTATGCCACATGGCAGTGGATAAGTGTTGACTCCCATTTCTCACTCATCGGTTGGGATTTTGGAGTTCCGGTAGAAGAGAGATATTTGTAGATTTTCTTGCTGAGTCTGATTGTGCAATGGCGCCCATGTTTTGAGGCATCTCAAGTTCTATTTTCAATAGCGGTCATTACCGTGGGACTATGATTTCTTGAGCATACCTTATGCAGATCACTCTGGTTACAGTTTGAGCAGTGTGCACTCATTCGTGGTGTGCATTGGGTTGCAGTGGATGATTTATAGGCCATTTGGATGCATTGCGGTCCTTATTGGATGCGCTGATAGGCCCAAATTGCCTTGTGGGATGCTATTTTTATGGATGCTTTGCACATGGATGCCATTTTATGCTGAGGGACATCTTTGACACATTGCAGGTGATGCACTGATAGCGCTATGCTCTCTTGGATGAGATATTATTAATGCATATGCCAGTGGATGGTGTTTATGCTTGAGTCATTTGGCACTTTGAAAATTTTTGGTTGCATTGCCTATGTTCATGTGCCAGATGAGTTGAGGTCCAAGTTGGATCCAAAAGCTGAGAAGTGCATCTTTATTGGTTATTCTCTGTAGCAGAAAGGGTATAGATGCTATAACCCTTCTACTCATAAGTTTACAGTGAACAGAGATGTTGTTTTTAATGAGATGAGCAGCTGGTATAAACCAGTAAATCTGATTGATAATTCAGATGCACAAAATGGTAATGCTGCATAGAATTCATAGTAGCAATCACAAAATATTAGTGGACCTGCAGTGGCATTTTGGATTGCCATTGCAATTGGCATTTTCTTTTGGGCCAGATTTGCTCATATGGATGCATAGTATATGCACAGGACTCAGATGCTTTGAGACATGAGTTTTGGTGATATTTCACTCTATTGTGGCATACACATTTGGGTGCACCTGGTATTTGGTGTGATTCTCTCTTGTAGGCACTAGCATTTGGGATTTTTGCTTCATTTGCATCATGGCATCCTCTTCCATGTCTAAAAAGGGGTTTTTTAGCATTAAAAAGTTCGATGGGACAAACTTTTCTTTGTGGAAAGAACAAATAAGGGATGTGCTTCTTCAAAAGAAGCAGATTAAACCCTTGGCAGGGATTGAAGCTAAGCCTGCAAATATGTCTGAGGATGATTGGAATGAGTTGGATGCATTAGCAAAATCTACTATTAGACTTCATCTTGTATAGTTAGTTTATTTCATAGTAGTAAATGAGCAGACTACGGAAGATTTGTGGAAGAAACTGTGTGCCACTTATGAAAAGGAAACTACCTCTAATAAAGTTGATCTCATGAAGAGGTTGTTTGAGCTACAGATGAAGGAAGGGGTCTCCATTGCTTCTCACTTGAATAAATTCAATATTATTTTCAGCCAGCTTCAGGCTCAAAAGATGAATTTTGATGCGGAGACTAAGGCAATATTTCTCTTATGTTCATTGCCATCCTCATGGGATACCTTACGTACAGCTGTTAGTAACTCTGCACCTGGTGGAACAATGAAATTTGATGATGTTGTGGGTAGCTTGTTGGCCAATGAGATTAGACGGAAGTCTATGGATGGCAACAAGCAGGATGTAGCCTTAAATGTGCAAAGGGGCAGATCACAGTTCAGGGGGAAGTCCCAAGAAAGAGGGAAGTCTCGTAGCAAATCCAGGGCACGAAACATTGAGTGTTACCACTGTGGCAAGAAGGGCCATATAAAAAAGGATTGCTACAAGCTAAAAAGAGAGCAAAAGGATAAGAAAAAGAATGCAAATTGGGGTGCAAATCAAAAGGAAGAGAGTCTAAGGGAGGACAAAGGAAAAGTGAAGATCGAGGAGATCAATGCAGTCACACATGAGGTGACAATGATGTTCTCTTCATGTCTAGTTTATCTGCAGAGTTGATTACCACTTCAGATGATACATATTCCCAGGATTGGATTTTGGATTCTGGTGCTTCATTCCATGTTACTCCCCATAGGGAATGGTTCTCCACTTATGACAGTGGAAAGACAGGTTGTGTGCATCTTGGAAATGACTATGCATGTGACATAGTGGGAGTAGGTGACATAAAGTTTTCTTTTGCAAATGGGTCTGCATTTATTTTGAAACATGTGAGACATGTGCCTAAGTTCACCAAGAGTCTTATTTTAGTGGGTCAACTAGATGATGCTGGTTTTCACACCACTTTTGGCTTTCAGAGTTGGAAAATTCAGAAGGGCTCTATGCTTTTGGCTAGGGGTGCCAAGTGTGGGACTTTGTATCTTTTACATGTATCAGGGGTATTTGATCATGTTGTTACAATAACCGAGCAGCCAAGCACTTCTTTGTGGCATTGCAGGTTGGGGAACATGAGCCAGAATGGAATGAAACTCTTATGCCGTTTGGGTTATGTACCGCATTTGAGTTTCTCTGATTTTGAATTTTGTGAGCACTGTCTCTATGGGAAGCAGACTAAATCAGCCCATAAAAGAAGGGGAAAGAAAGAGTTTGAAAAGCTTGATTTGGTGCATTCAGACGTATGTGGTCCCATGCCTACACGGTCATTAGGTGGGGCTGAATACTATGTGACATTCATTGATGATGCAACTAGGAAAGTGTGGGCTTATGCTATAGCTCAGAAGAGTGATGTGTTCCAGGTATTTCAGAAATGGTTGGCCTTGGTTGAGAATCAGTCAGGTAGAACGCTTAAATGCCTACAGATTGACAATGGTGGAGAGTATCTCTCTCAAGACTTTCAGCATTTCTGTGATACACGTGGGATTAAGAGGGAGCTTACATCGCCTCATACTCCAGAGCAAAATCCAATTGCAAAAAAGATGAACCGTACCATTCAAGAAAGGTTGCAATGCATGCTTTCCAATGCAAGTCTTTCTGGTGCTTTTTGGGCTGAGGCAATGAAGACTACAGTGCATGTGATCAATAGATCACCTAGTAAGAGTTTGGATGGTGGTATTCCTGAAGAGGCATGGGATGGCAAGAAGCCCTCTTACTCTCATTTGCATATATTTGGGTGTGAGGCATATGCACATGTGCCAAAAGAGCTTCGAAAGAAGCTAGATCCTAAGTCTAGAAAATGCATCTTTCTGGGTTATGGTGAAAGTGGAGAGATGGGCTATCGTCTCTGGGATCCAGAAGCAAAGAAGATCATACGCAGCCATGATGTAGTCTTCAATGAGAAGAAGATGCATAAGGCACCCATGAGGGATGTGGAAATGAGGAGAATCACTTTCCAAGATGTGAATCCACCTACATATGTTGATAGACAACAAGCTGTCCATGCACCAAATGTGCAAGAAATGGTACCACCAAGTACCCCCACAAGTATACAATCAAGGGTAGATGATGGATCATCTATTGGTGGAAATGATGAGCCAAATGTGGCTGATATGCAAATGTGACAGCAAGCTGAAATGCCCTTGACAAGATCATCTAGAGTGTCTAGACTGCCTGATAGGTTTGTTCCAGGGGTAGACTATGTGATGCTTACTGATTGCAGGGAGCCTTCTTGCTACAGAGAGGCTATGATGCGCGAGGATCAACGCAAGTGGGAGTATGCTATGCAATCAAAGATAAGTTCACTTATGAAGAATAAGACTTGGGACTTGGTTTCTTTGCCACATGGAAAGAAAGCATTGCCATGTAAATGGGTCTACAAAATGAAGGTCACAGGTGATGATGTGCCTAGGTACAAGGCCCGTTTGGTCGCTAAACGGTTCAAGCAAGAGAAGGGTGTGGACTTTGATGAGATATTCTCTCCGGTTGTGAAGATGATCACACTTAGATGCATGCTTGGACTAGTGGCATCAGAGGATATGGAGCTTATGCAGATGGATGTCAAGACAGCTTTCTTGCATGGGGATTTGCATGAGGAAATTTACATGGTGCAGCTGGAAGGCTTTGAAGAAAAGGGCAAAGAGCATTTAGTTTGCAAGCTGAAGAAGAGTCTCTATGGTCTTAAGCAAGCGCCTAGAGAATGTTATCAGAAGTTTGATGCTTTCATTCGGTCCCAGGGTTTTAGAAGGAGTGAAATTGATCACTGCCTCTACACTAAAAGGGCTAAGGATAATAGCCTAATAATCTTGGCACTATATGTGGATGATATGCCATTGGCTCTCAAGAATACTTATGAGCTAGATGCATTAAAGGCCAAGTTGCATGAGGCCTTTGATATGAAGGATTTGGGACTTGCAGGTCATATTCTTGGTATGCGCATCACGCGTGATCGGAGTAGGAAACTCCTTTGGCTTTCACAAAAAGAGTATGTTACAAAAGTATTGCAGCGTTTCAATATGGAGGGGAGGAAGGCAGTGAGTACTCCATTGCCTCCATATGTGAAACTGAGTCATACAGATAGTCCCAAATCAGATAGGAACTTTTTCTATGCCTCAAATTAGGTGGTATTGACATGTTCTCAAAGAGGCACACCCATCAGATTAGTACTTGGTTGGATAACACACCTAAGGGCCTGTTTTTTTACGGATGTGCATATCACTAGGGGAAAAATGGTATATAATGCATGGTCGACCATGCAAAGTATATCCGATGGTCACAATACTTTGTATGCACCTCAACCTTGTTGAAACAAACTTGCATGCAAAGTGGAGCCCCCATCTGAGAAGTACTTGTTTAAATAACACACCTAGGACCGTGTTTTTTTATGGTTGTGCATGACACTAAGGCAAAACCGGTGTTTTATGCTTAATCGACAATGCAAAGCATATCCGATGGGTACAATACTTTGCACACACCTAAAACTAGGTGGAATTGACTTACATGCAAAGTGGCATGCCCATCCCATAAGTACTTGATCGGATAACATACCTAGCAGTGTGTTTTTTCCAAATGTGCATGACACCAAGGCAAAAATGGTATTTAATGCTCGATCAACCATGCAAAGCACATCCGATGGGCACAATACTTTTCCTACACCTCAACCTAGGTGGCATTGAGATTTTTTCAAACAAGCACACTCATCCGATAATTACTTGGTCAGATAACACACCTAAGGGTGTGTTTTTTTGCGGATGTGCATATCACTAGGGAAAAAACGGAGTATAATTGGTGATCTGCCATGCAAAGCATATCCGATGGTCACAATACTTTGCATGAACCTCAACCTAGTTGAAACCAACTTGAGTGCAAATTGGACCCCCCATATGAGAAGTACTTGTTTGAATAACACACGTAGGACGTGTTTTTTTAAGGTTGTGCATGACACTAAGGCAAAAACGGTGTTTTATGCTTGATCGACAATGCAAAGCATATCCGATGGGCACAATAATTTGCACACACCTTCATTTAGGTGGAATTGACTTACATGCGAAGTGACGCGCCCATCCCATAAGTACTTGATCGGATAACATACCTAGCAGCGTGTTTTTTTACGGATGTGCATGACACTAGAGCAAAAATAGTATTTAATACTCGATCGACAATGCAAAGGATATCCGATGGGCACAATAATTTTCCTACACCTCAACCTTAGTGGTATTGAAATGTTCTCAAAGAGGCACACCCATCCGATAAGTACTTGGTCAAATAACATACCTAAGGGCGTGTTTTTTTGCGGATGTGCATATCACTACGGGAAAAACGGTGGATAATGTGTGATCGACCATGCAAAGCATATCCGATGGTCACAATACTTTGCACTCACCTCAACCTAGTTGAAACGGACTTGCGTACAAAGTGGAGCACCCATCCCATAAGTACTTGATCGAATAACATACCTAGCAGCGTGTTTTTTTATGGATGTGCATGACACTAAGGCAAAAACGGTGTTTTATGCTTGATCGGCAATGCAAAGCATATCCGATGGGCACAATACTTTGCACACACCTTCAACTAGGTGTATTTCACTTACATGCAAAGTGGCTCACCCATCCCATAAGTACTTGATCGGATAACATACCTAGCAGTGTGTTTTTTTACGGATGTGCATGACACTAGAGCAAAAATGGTATTTAATGGTCGATCAACAATGCAAAAGATATTTGATGGACAGAATACTTTTCCTATGCCTCAACCTAGGTGGTATTGACATGTTCTCAAAGAGGCACACCCATCAGATAAGTACTTGGTTGGATGACACACCTAAGGGCATGTTTCTTTACGGATGTGCATATCACTAGGGAAAAATGGTGTATAATACATGATCGACCATGCAAAGCATATCTGATGGTCACAATACTTTGCACGCACCTCAACCTAGTTGAAACAGACTTGCATGCAAAGTGGAGCCCCCATTTGAGAAGTACTTGTTTGAATAACACACCTAGGACCGTGTTTTTTTATGGTTGTGCATGACACTAAGACAAAAACGGTGTTTTATGCTTGATCAACAATGCAAAGCATATCCGATGGGTACAATACTTTACAAATAACTTAAACTAGGTGGAATGGACTTACATGCAAAGTGGCATGCCCATCCCATAAGTACTTGATCGGATAACATAACTAACAGCGTGTTTTTTTATGGATGTGCATGACACTAAGGCAAAAATGGGATTTAATGCTTGATCAATGATGTAAAGCATATCCGATGGGCACAATACTTTTCCTACGCCTCAACCTTGGTGGTATTGACTTGTTTTCAAAGAGGCACACCCATCCGATAAGTACTTGGTCAGATAACACACCTAAGGGCATGTTTTTTTATGGATGTGCATATCATTAGGGGGGAAAACGGTGTATAATGCATGATCGACCATGCAAAGCATATCTGACTTGCATTCAAAGTGGAGCCCCCATCTGATAAGTACTTGTTTGAATAACACACCTAGGACCGTGTTTTTTATGGTTGTGTTTGACACTGAGGCACAAATGGTGTTTAATGTGTGATATACCATGCAAAGCATAGACGATGGGCACAATACTTTGCACGCACCTCAACGTAGGTGTTATTGAGTTGCATGCAAAGTGGCATGTCCATCTGATGAGTACTTGATTGGATAACTTCTCCCACCAATAAATTAAGTACTAATTAAAAATTATAATAAATGAGTAGATTATTAAAAAGAGACTAATATTTATGTAATTGTTGCTACTACAGCTTGCTTGCAAAGGACTCTCACAAAGGAGATGGCTATAGATTTTGTTCCAGGGATGGATGTGATTTTATGTAGCAAAAGAGTAGTTGCATTTGCTACAATCCATGATAGTGATCCCAATTCAGTTTGCCACTTTCGAAGACTTGGCGAAGATAAGGTGGCAGTTACTGTATCAAAGATTCTTAGCACACATGTTGAGCTAAAGTATAAATGTGGAGATATGGAAACACTTGGAGATGTTATGCGCTACAATACATCCAATAAATCATTTATAGCATGGGACAAAGATGAGACTTATGCAACAGACATTATCAAGAATACAAAGTGCACCACCTTGGATTTTACTATAGGGCACATTTTACAAATGAGATCATTTGCAAATAAGACTGTAGCAGAAGGTGAAGTATTGGGATTTGAACAAGTGGAGCAATGGTCATTTGCACAGATGAGGATTCTAAAAGTCACTGATGATGGTATGGTTGATAAGATAACATCCTTATGTGATCCCTACTATGAGGTAGGCAAGAATATGATATGGAGCATGCAATTTTTAAACATGAGAAAGAGGCAAGTGGTTTTCAATGATAAAGACAAGGTATACTACAATATCAAAGGACCTAAAAAGTGTGCCCATGTGCCAGGCTCTATCACTTCAAATGTGGATGATTTCAATGTACTCAATTATAGAAGTGACATCTTATCTAGAGTGGATGAGTTCATTGGTTCCGAGAAAAAAAATAATTTTAGAAGCGAAGCCTTATCTGGGGTGGATGAATTCTTGCATAGTGAGAAGGGCAAAGGTTTCAATAGCGATGTCTTGTCAAGTGTGGATGAGTTCATGCATATTAACAAACCTGGTGTCAATCAAGCTTGTGGATTTGTGAAAGCCATGCAAGATGTCCCAATGAGTGATGTTCTCTCAGGAGTGGAAGAGTTTCAAGGTTCTCAATACTCTCATAGAATATTGAATTCATTGAATGGTCCTAAGAGTATGTTAAAAACGAGGATGAGATCAACAGAGGATTATTCAATATTTAACTTTGATTGTGATATGGTCAAGCATGCAACGACCAATCATGGATGCTTGGTTACAAACAAATGTGAGGAGAAGAAGTGCATAAATATAGATAACAACATGCACAAGGAACAAAAATGGTCATACATATGCACGAAGAGAAAGCGAATCTAGGCAGATCCACAAAAGCAACCAAAGAGGAAGAGAGTAATGAAGGAGGAGAACATGTTAAATGCATTGGGATATCTAAGTTGCAAGCAAAGATGTATGCGCTTCATTGATCTTGTAGACATTAGGGAATGTAGAGGACACGTGTGGCAAAGAAGAGCAAGCGAAAGAAATGAATACCTTCTCACAAGTCTCTCTTGCTTTCTTCAGAATGGCAATAAAAGGCTAAGTTCAAGACAAAAGGTAGAACCTCTTGTAAATGGAAAAAAGATTTGCAATAAGGCATATCGCAATATTACTAGATTATCCCATGGTACATATTGGGATTTAGTCACCAAGGCAAAGGGCGGCAACAAATTTAGCATTCACGATAATAGAGGAAGGTCCAAATCAAGAATCTCAACTGTCAGGGTAGCAGCAATTTTGCAAGACTTCATACATGAAAATTCTTTATCTCAACCCCATATATCTACCAAACTCCCTAACGATGACGCGATCACTGAAATGCACCTTCCAATGGGCTTGACAAAGCTCAAAGTATTTGACTCTATTGCAAAAAAGCAAAGGCAAGGAGGGGATGTCGTAGCTTCGTCTCAAACTTTGTATACTCTTTGGAAGAAGAACTTTGGATATGTTAAAGTCCCAAGGAGGCAAAACATGTCAAAGTGCAATGTATGTGATGATTTAAAGCGAGCGATTGAGAGTGCAACATACCCAAATCAAAGGGAATTATACAAAAAAAACCAAAAATCTCATCATGACCTTATTCGACATTCCAAACAAAAATATGCATTTTGGAAGGAGCAAGCTATTTCACATCCTGATGACTACATGTGCCTTATTGTAGATGGCATGGATCAGAATACAATAACATTGCCTCGTTTTGTTGCCACTCCACCTAAATTACAAGGAAATCACTTTCTAAAGACACATCTATGTGGAGTGTTCATGCATAGAATTAAGTTCTTTGTAGATATATGGATTGATTCCTTGCATCTACATGATAGCAATCAAGTTGTAACATCTATTATGAAGGCAATTTGCAATGTACATGCAGAAAAAGGTCACCTACCACCGACTTTGAGAATACAAGCTGATAATTGCTGGCGAGAAAATAAGAATGTACTCATGTTTGCATTCTGTTCCATGCTAGTTGCTCATTGAATCTTCAATGAGGTCGAATGTGGATTTTTATATGTTGGGCATACACATGAGGATATCGATCAGGTTTTTAGCACAGTCTCAAGAGAGCTTAAATGCAAGGACGTGGAGACAATAGATGACTTGGTAAGAAGATGTGGCAGGCAAGTTGGTGGTCATAAGGAAAGTACAGTATGTGAGAGGCTGGAAGAATGTATGATTGGAAGAGCTTCATTCTACCTTTCATACAAATGGGTGGTGATGCATTGACAGGTCATACCAATCCACACTACTTTCATCTTTTTTAAAAGATGAAAAACCCATAATGCAATGGCAATAGTATTCTCATGATACAAAATGGGAACCTGAAGAACCTTACAGTCTCTTAACTTCAATTCCCTACAAGGAAAGGTATCCAACATGGGCTCCTATACAAGAATTCAATGAGAGGTCTAACTGTGAAATAGAAGGATTAAAAGCATTTATTACATACAAAGAGGAAATGCTCCAGAGATATCCTAATTCGAAGCCTACTTGGAGAGAACACACTACCACTATAATTAACAAGACTTGAAATTTAATAAAGGACCTTGAGAGAATGCGAGGCTCAAAGGATGTCAAGGAAGAATGCAATATGTTTTGGCCAAATGTTCATAACGATTTATGCCCAACTCCAATCTTTGAAAATGAATTTGTATCATTACTCCCATGTCCATATTGTGGACCAAAGAAGAGAGAGTTTATGCCACAAGTAGATATAGAGGTTGATTGTTTTGTTGTGGTTCGGCCATCGGCGGATGATGAATATGAGAATGTGAAGTTGTGGGTTGCAAAAGTCGTTGATGTGCAAAGAGATTACCAAGGGAGAGCTACAACATTTACAGCGGTATGGTATGAGCCAAAGGGCAGGAAGGAGAATATGGATAACAACACATTGTATACTAATTGTATAATGAAGGAGTGGGTCCCAAATGATGAAGCGGTCTCACAAGTTTCGACAGAGACAATCATAGTGTCTTGGCATTCAAGGGCAAAGAAATCAAAGAAGTGCATGGGATATGAGGTAGAAGGAAAAATAAAAATACCACAGCAAAGTATTTTGCATATACATGAATTTTTAAGAATGCTCGCCATGGAGGAAGTAGAAGGAGACAGCGCAAATGAAGAATGTTCATGATTAAGGCTTTGTATTGAAGTCCATTGAAGGATTTTATTTGGGTACTAGGCAAGAATCCAGTTGACAATTATAATCAGAGTCATCACCTCCTATGTCAAATGAGAGTCAAAATATGCACTGGATGTCACCCAAGGGTCAAGGCTTAGCAAGACAATAGGGAGTTAATGCAGATGGCACCTGGCAAGGGACTGTCACATTGAGCAATAAGACAATGGGGAGTCAATGCACCCAAGGGGCAAGGCTTGGCAAGACATGTGGGAGTTAATGCAGATGGCACCTGGCAAGGGACTGTCATGACATTGAGCAATAAGACAATGGGGAGTCAAATTATGTAGATGGCACAAATTGAGGCTCTTTAAGAGCAACAATTTAAATTGTAAACATATGTTCAATCTATTGTTGAGATATCGAGCTCCACTCGTGATATGCCAGGGTGACCGTTGTGTATGTATGTCACTGACTTGTTAGCTGCAGATGCGGTTGGTACACCACCCACGAATAATAGCTGGATGATAGCTATCCTTATCTACTCTAGTTCGTGGCTCAGTTAGTATGCCACCTTAGTTAGTTGAGTTTGGTTTGAGACCCACATATAGGGTTCTTCTATTTCTTTGTACCTGAGTTCTTTTGGCTTTCACAACTAAGAAGAGGAAAACTGTTTTCAGCCTCCACTTGTGTGTGTATTCCCCCATTGTGTATGTGAGAAAGCTGCAAGTGAGACTCCTTCCCTCTCTCCCACTATCTTCACATGGTATCAGAGCCTTGTTCGTGGTAAGGAGCTCAAGAAAGCAAACCAAGTTCAAGGTGTCCTGGTAAGAGGACTAGTGTTGCTTTCCTTTTTTGAGTTTGGGAGCAAATCTCTGTAGGTAGCACAGCCAGAAGTGCAAGAGTGCACTGTCTCAGATTGAGACGCCCTTCGTGGTGTGGCGAGAGGGCAGTATATGCTGCGGGAGATGGTGAAGCCCTTGGTGACTTTATTTTTTTGATTCGAGGCCATTTCGGGGCCCATTTCAGAGGCGGAAGTTCTTTGCAGGCACTCAGAAAAAGGGCCTGTTTTTGCTATGCAACCATTGCTCTACTGGTCAGTGAAAAGTTGCCACAGAAATTGCATCGTATGCCTGTGTGCCGAGATATTAGGAGTTGTAGAATCATGCTTGTTGCCTGTTGATGCAAAATTATCACTAGGAAGTGACTGTGTGGTCAAATACCACTTTCGTCAGTTTTGCAGATCTGCCTGTGTGAGGCAAAAGCTGTGTTTTTTTGCAGTGATAGAATATTTTGCAGTGTTCTGTAATGGCGTCTGATTCTCTTTCACAGATTGTCACTGAAAATCTTGACAAGAACAACTTCCAGGCATGGAAGTTTAGAATGATGAATTTCCTTATGGGAAAAGGCTATTGGGAGTTCATTACAGGAAATGAAGAAGAACCAATTCTTCCTAATGTTCCCAATCAACAGGAAATGCAAGCATTTAAAGGATGGCATGAGAGAGCCAGAAAAGTTATGTACTGGCTGTCTATCAGTATTTCGGATTCTATGATTGTGCATATTCAAGATGCAAGTACACCAAAGGAGGCATCGGATACTTTGACAAAAATGTACAGCACAAATATGCAAGCTAGGAAAATGCAGCTCAAACAGGAGTTGCACAATGTGCAGAGAGAAAATTTGAGCATCAATGACTACCACATGAAGGTGAAGAAAATTACAGATGCACTTGCTTCCATCGGGTCGCCAGTGGAAGATGATGATCTAGTTTCTGTGACCTTGAATGGTCTAGGAAAGGATTATGCACAGTTTCGGACATCCATTGCCGTCTGTGAAAAATTTCTTGATTTTGAAGAGTTGTTTGCTCTTCTAATTTCTGAAGAGCAGAGAAATGGGGGTGCATCTTCTTCAGGAGGAACTTCAAAAGAAACTGTCTTCTACTCAAATACTGGAAGAGGTAGAGGCAGAGGTAGAGGAGGCCGATCTGCAGGCCGTGGTAAAAATCAGAATATGCAGCAAACTCAAGAAAACCAGTCCTATGGAGGAGGACGTGGTAACTCTAGAGGCAGAGGGAGCCAAAGAGGCTGTGGTGGATGGCAGAGAGGCCAAAATGCAAACAACAATGTTGAATGATACTACTGTGGTAAAATGGGTCATATGGCTAAGGACTGCTACAAAAAGCAGAATGACATTATGAATGGAAAATTGCAGCAAGGCAATTATGCATCTTCCAGTAGACAGGGTGATGACAAAAATGAGCATCTATTTATGGTGTAGCACGTGACCAATTCTGTGACAAGTGCAGAAGAACAAAATGATGTGTGGTATGTTGACTTAGGTGCGTCAAACCACATGACAGGTCATGCAGAGTGGATGCAAGATGCAAGGAAAATGAAAAAACCAGGATTTGTGGAGACTAGTGATGATACTGCACATCCTATTGTGCAGATTGGTAAAATTCCTTTGTCTATGCAGGATGGGAAAAAGAAATACCTGTCTGATGTATTTCATGTCCCGAACATCACCAAGAACCTGGTTTCTGTTGGTCAAATGGTTGAGCAGGGCTTGCAGGTCAGATTTAATCCTCATGGATGCTTTGTTGAGGATATGAAAAATAACGGTCGCTTGATAGCAAAAGGAAAGAAGAAGGGCAGGATGTTTACATTGGATGCGGACATGCCTAAATTGAGTGCTCTAATGTTTGCACATGGGACTCGTGTAGTTGCAGATATTGATATCTGGCATAAACGCATTGGTCATGTTCATATACAGCGACTTAAATCAATGCAAGCCCAAAATATTGTTGCAGGATTGCCTAAATTCAAGGTTGCAGAAATGCATAAGGTTTGTGAAGCCTGTCAATTTGGAAAACAGGCAAGGAAACCATTTCCTAGGCATGTTCAAGAGAGTAAAAAGCCATTGGAATTAATCCACTCTGATGTGTGGACTACTAAAGGTGCATCTATTGGAGGCTGTCACTATTTTGTCACTTTTATTGATGACTTCAGCAGAAAAGTTTGGGTGTATTTTATGAAAACGAAAAGTGAAGTGTTTGGGCACAAGCTTTTAAAGCTATGGTTGAAAAAGAAACAGGCCTGCAAATAAAATGCCTAAGGTCAGATGGAGGGGGAGAGTACCTCTCAAATGAGTTTGCAAGGTTCTTGCGGGAGCATGGCATAAAGCAGCAATATTCATGCAGTCATACCCCACAGCAAAATGGACTTTCAGAAAGGAAAAACAGGCATATTGGAGAGGTATCTCGGGCCATGCTAAATGAAAAAGATCTACTAGATTATTATTGGGCTAAAGCAGTTGCTACAGCAGTTTACATAATGAATAGGACTCCCACTGCAGCAATACATGGCATGATGCCAGAGGAGATGTATACTAGTAGGAAACCAGACATTTCTCATTTGAAAGTTTTTGGTTGCATTGCCTATGTTCATGTGCCAGAAGAGTTGAGGTCCAAGTTGGATCCAAAAGCTGAGAAGTGCATCTTTATTGGTTATTCTCTGCAGCAGAAATGGTATAGATGCTATAACCCTTCTACTCGTAAGTTTACAATGAGCAGAGATGTTGTTTTTGATGAGATGAGTAGTTGGTATAAACCAGTGAATGTGATGATTGATGTAGATGCACAAAGTGGTAATGCTGCACAAAATTCACAGCAACAATCACAAAATATCAATGGACCTGCAGTGTCCTCTAGCAGTGATACTTCACCATGGACAGACAGATTGAGATCAGGAGAATCTCCTCAAAGTAGTGCAGATAGTGGTATGCAAGTATCACGAAAAGGAAAAGAGAAGGTAGATCAGCCCATGTTTGATGTGAATGTAGGTCACTCTTATGTGGATGGTGAATCCAGTGGCTCAGAACAGAGCATTGATGATGAGTTGGGTATTCCTTCTATTGTTACACCTAGAGTAAGGAAGACCAGGGATGTTTTGAGAGCACCTAGAAGTGAGCCTATTTTGCACAGGTCTACCAGAGCTAGGTATCCTATGGATAGGCTGAAATATGATGGATTTATAGCCATTCACTATGCCTATATGGTCAAAGTGATACAGGAACCAAAACCCACTTTTTTTGAACAAGCCATGGGAAATGAAAAATGGGAGAAAGCCATGGATGAATAAATGGATGCCTTGGAAGCAAATGCTACATGGGAATTGGTGCCTTTGCCTAAAGACAAGAATGCAATTGGCTGTAAGCGGGTTTATAAGATCAAGCACAATGCAGATGGTTCTGTGAACAAATACAAGGCAAGATTAGTTGTCAAGGGGTATGCACATACATACGGCATTGATTATGAAGAAACATTCAGTCCGGTTGCAAGGATGGCAACTATAAGAGCAGTCATTGCTATGGGTGCATCAAAGGGATGGTCTTTACATTAGATGGATGTAAAGAATGCCTTCTTGCATGGTGATTTGCAAGAAGAGGTCTTTATGGAGCAGCCACCAGGTTATGTTCATGCTATTCATCCTGAGTTTGTTTACAGGTTGAAGAAAGCCTTGTATGGCTTGAAGCAAGCACCTAGAGCATGGTCTGACAAGATAGGATAGTATCTTGTCACTATTGGCTTTCAGATTTCCAAGGCAGATTTCTCACTCTATGTGAGAAAAACAGAGAAAGGTATTATGCTGCTTGTCATTTATGTTGATGATTTGATCATCACAGGTGATAGTGATGAAGATATCCTTCATGTGAAAATGCTATTAAAGCAGAAGTTTGAGATGAAGGATTTGGGAGAGCTACGTTATTTCTTGGGCACTGAGGTGATTAGATCGCCAAGTGGGATATAGCTCTTGTAGAGGCAGTATGGATTGGACATGCTGTCCAAATATGGGATGACAGGCTGTAAGCCTATTTCAGTTCCTTTGGAGCAGAATGTGAAGCTGAGCACAGATGCAAGTGAGCTTCTGGAAGACCCTACTATGTATAGACGCATAGTAGGAAGTTTGATTTATATGACTATTACCAGGACAGATTTAAGCTATGCTGTTGGATTAGTAAGTCAGTTTATGCAGGCTATGACATAAGCCACTCTATGCAAATATCCATGTCACATGTTGCAAGCTTCTGCAAAAATTTTAATATAAAACGCCCTTCTTTATATTAACCTTTGGGTATTAAATTACTTCCTTATGTATATATAAATGTGTAAGTAATTGAATTAATAAAAACCCATCTATTGAACTCATGTGATAGGGTTACATATGATGAGTGACCCCCCCGAGGAAAAAAGAAGAGGGGAAAAGAAGAGAAGGAAGAGGGGAAAAAGAGATTGAAAGAGGGGAAAAAGAGCATAAGAGAAAAAGAGAAAAAGCATATGCTTATGCTTATGCATGAGCATATGAGCATAAGAGAAAAAGAGAGAAAGCATATGCTTGTGCTTATGCATGAGCATATGAGCATATGCTCATGCATAAGCATAAGCATAGGCAAATACATATACTTATGAGAAGAGGAGAAAAAGAGAGGAAAAAGAGAGTGGAAAAGAAGAGAAGGAAGAGGGGAAAAGAGATTGAAAGAGAGGAAAAAGAAGAGGGGAAAAGAGCATAAGCATAAGAGAAGGAAAAGCATATGCATAAGAGAAAAAGAGAGAAAGCATATGCTTATGCTTATGCATGAGCATATGAGGGAAAGAGGGGGGGAAAGAGGGAGGAAAAGAGGGAAAGAAGAGGGAATAAGAGAAGAGAGGGTTCCTACACCCATCATCGCAGCTAGCGCTTAAGGCGTTAGCTGCAAGCCAATGCAAATAACAGAAATAACAAAAGGAAAAAAGAGGAAGCACTTTCTTACCTGAAAAAGTCCCACTCGGCGTTTCATGGACTGGCCCTACAAAAAAAGAGGAAACATACCATTTTTTTATATAACTAGTTAGAGGAAGGAGGAGTTTGGAGAAGCAACTTTTCAAAGGTATTGGATTGAGGAGACAAGAATTAGCCTACAAACAAGGAGAAAGCATAAGCCTACAAACAAGGAGAAACAGGAGGAAGAGAAATACCAAAAAGAGAAGAGGTGAGTCTTCTTTCTTTCACCAAATCTCGTTTTTTTTCCTTAACCTTTGAAAATCAAGCATGAAAATTAGCACATAGGCTTAGCAATACAAGGAGAAACATGCTTCAACACTCACAAAATGAAATCTCACAAAAAATAAACCTACATTGCTTAAAGAGGCACGCCTTCTTGAAAAACTTCCTTTCACACAAGCAGAGAGGGAGAAGGGAGCACAAGTGTTGGGAGAGGGGTTGGGTAGGAGTGAGGAGTGTAGGGAATAGAGAGAAGAAAAGCGAGGTCATCAAATATAAGGTGGGAGGAGAGATTTTTACTTTCCCGCAATAGAGATGTGAAAGACGGCATCGCACGGGGTTTTGGGTTTTAGCCCCCCAGTATTGCTATATAGCGGCACTGGCCAGTCGCTATATAGTAACATTTATATCCTAAAAGCATCACTATATAGTGATAAAAATGGATAAAGCATCGCTATATAGCGATGGTTCATGGCACTTATTGTTAGAAGAGAGGAAAGGAGCTCATCGGTGGCTATTTTTTGGATCTTAATAGATTTCCTTGCAGCTCATGTTGTGATTTTGAAGGTGTGTGTGGGGGTTAAAGGTCACTGTGCCTTTACCCCGATTATGTACAATACTCAAACACATATATAAATGAATGAAAAAGAAGATTAGGGTGTTTTGCACCCACCAAAACTTGTGTGGCTCTCTGTTTCTCTCTCTCCCTCTTCCGTTCTTGCTTCCGTTGAGAGCACTCTCAACTGGTATCAGAGCCCGGGTGATCTAGCTGAGCGTGCGTGAATGCTTGAAGCTCAGCAGCTCTGTGGGAGGAAGGAGAAGCTCTGTGGGAAGCTTTGTGGGTGACTTTACTTACATTCGAGTGTGCAGAGACCTTGGAGGAACCTTTGAAAAAGTCACTTTGGCTTTGCGAAGTGGTTTTGAGATCCTGTTAAGTGTTTTCAAAGAAAAAGTCGTTTTTTGAGCTTTTCCTTATTCCGTTCGATGATAGAGACTCCGTATTGACTTATAGAGGCAACTATTGCTTGCTTTTGGTGTCCACATCCCTTCAGGAGCTTGGAAACACCTTCATTCTTGAATTTGGGATCATTCCATTGGATTTTTGACTCACTGTGTCACTTTTTGCGTTTCTGCCCGAGTATTAGAACTCAAGTTTGG
Source organism: Dipteris shenzhenensis (assembly GCF_047967505.1). NCBI lineage: Eukaryota > Viridiplantae > Streptophyta > Polypodiopsida > Gleicheniales > Dipteridaceae > Dipteris > Dipteris shenzhenensis. Next base: position 38,788,321 of record NC_141628.1, on the reverse strand, counting down.
AGCAACCATTTGCAGATCTGTCAGTTCCGGTGGACTCAGGAGGTCCTAAAACTTCTATGTTGCTCATCATTCGCACTCCGGTGGAGTTTACAAATAGCTCTGTTTCCAAAAACTTTTTTCAGCCCATGTGTTGGACCTAATGATTGAGACCACGGTTTCCAAAACCATCTGTCCCATTGCGTTTCGGACGCCCAAAAATCCCTACCTGTCAGTTCTTGCCCGATTTGGTGGAGTATTTTCAGAGTTATAGATCTCTGTGTATTCGATTTCATCTCTCTGTTATGCATTTTTCATTCTAAGGTTTTGAAACCTTAGATTTATGCCACATGGCAGTGGATAAGAGTTGACTCCCATTTCTCACTCATCAGTTGGGATTTTGGAGTTCTGGCAGAAGAGAGATATTTGCAGATTTTCTTGCTAAGTCTAATTATGCAATGGCGCCCATGTTTTGAGGCATCTCAAGTTCTATTTTCAGTAGTGATCTTTTTCGTGGGACCATGATTTCTTGAGCATACCTTATGCAAATCACTCTGGTTGCAGTTTGAGCCATGTGCACTCATTTGTGGTGTGCATTGGGTTGCAGTGGATGATTTATAGCCATTTGGATGCATTGCGGTCCTTATTGGATGCGTTGATAGGCCCAAATTGCCTTGTGGGATGCTATTTTTATGGACACTTTGCACATGGATGCTATTGTGAACCAAATTCTTCTACTCTTTAATGCGTCATCAATGAGCTCTAGGACCATTTGAAGTACTTGCAAGAAGGTCTGTGTGAGTTGCACTGCTCCAGAGTTCATAGTTGGCCAGTTTTCATTGGCTGAACAAAGATTCTTGTCAGCTCTGGATTGCTGGAAGAGCATTGCACAAGATGCACATTAGATTCCAGCTTTGGGAGAGAAATCCATTTGATCTCTTCGAGGTAGGCGCACCTCCTCCAACCACGTCACAAGGCGGCCTCCTCGATTCCTTCCTTCTCAATGTCCCTTTTCTTCCGCATGCTTCCTACATTGCATCCATTCTCAGCTCCTCTTTACTTTTCAACTACCCACCCGGCTCCCCACTTCAACTACCCACCTGTGCAACCTCACGTACCTCTCAAAGTGGCTTTCCTTTCAACACAGCCTCCTCAAGAAAACGTAGCGGTCTCTCAACCTGAACCTGATTCGCTTCAATCTTGACAAATGGGACATATCAAAGGATGATAAGGAAAGCCAAATCTTCCATCGTGGAGGTTGAATCCGAAGACTTCCATGGTGAACGATAAGGAAAGCTGAAGGGGCTCGCGAAGAGGTTTCACATCGATGAGAAATTTGGGCACACGATGTTGAAAAATGGTTCAAGAGTCTTGTCTGGTAGCGTATCAATCGTAAAGAGTGATATGCGTTGATAGACTTCTTCGCTTGACCTTATGCGTTGATAGACTTCTTCGCTTGACCTCCACTTTTCCTTTTTCTTTGACAATTGTGTTTTGTATCTTTTCCTTTTGTACTCCATGGTGGATTTTACATCTTCTAAAGGTTTCCCACACACTTATATATAGTATTACCGCCCAAAAAATTATGAGTGTGTGTAATGCATATGCATGTGTATAGAAACAAACACTTTAATAAAGGCATGCATTAAAATTGTCCTTTAAGCAAAGATTTGAGCTTTCTTTATTCTCTTGAAATAAAAAGACAAGGAGGCCTTTTTGCATTTTGGTCAAACCCCAACACCTTCTCAATGGTTGAGGCCATTAAGGGGCAATTTTGGTAGATAAGAAAGGTGATAGCAAAGCTCATATGACATTCTTTAGTGGGACGACCAATTGACTGTGCAATGTACCCCCAGCTTGCCATGGCTTTCTCACTAGTTCCTGTAACTAGGCAACTAAAGCACGAGTTTTGCAACTTTCTTGAAGACTTTTGGAGATGTTAAGGAGCCAGGAAGCTCTTGAAATGAAAGGGGAGCTGATGGAGAGGCTAAAAAGATGTGGCAATCTTGTTCCATGAAGGAAAGTAGATGTGCCACGTTATCAAATAGATCTGAGGTAAGCAACCTACTAACAAATGACTAGCAATGTGAAATTAAATAGTCATTGAATGCCATAGATTCGAATGGAACGATGATGCTTTGATAGTGTAGGTCGAGCTTGAAGCCCTAAGTGTCATATCCTTTTGTTGCTTGAGCAGACACCACTCAAACCTTGTTGGATCTAAGCTGAATAGAATGAATTGGTTGAGGTGAGTTGAAATTGTCACATGTTGTGTATGATGATCATTATATTGGGGAGCTTTCTTTTGTAGCTCTCTCAAGCAAAAATTTTGACTCGGCACTTGTTTGACATCAAGGGAACTAATGGCTCCTTCAATGGTGGATTTAACATACCTTGATAGTGGATCAATTGTATGTCAATTTGACTCATTGAAAGGAGCTTACCCTTTTAGTGGAGCTTCAATGATGCTTCCTTCAATGGTGGATTTAACATACCTTGATAGTGGATCAATTGTATGTCAGTTTGACTCATTGAAAAGAGCTTACCCTTTTAGTGGAGCTTCAATGATGCTTCTTATTCCAAGGAAACTAGAAGGTAGAGACACTATTGGCCGATGGCCTTGCCCTCTCTTGCACTATCACCTCACTTCTTGTGTGTTGATCTTTCTTTAGAAATTTAGAGAGTTTTTTATGAAACCTGAAGTTGAAATAGAGAGAAAGATGAAGACCAAAATCTTCCTAGAATCATTTTGAGCTACACATGCGATCACACCATTCGAGCACCATTCATGAGCCCAGGAGTAGGCTTTGAAATTGCTTTGCAGTAGCCAAAAATTGTTTGAGGAACCTCAGTCAAAATTTTGATGAGCGATGGGGAGATATTAAAAGAATTGAAATTTATCGTTATCAAGGACAATCAGGACTCATAGGTTGCTTCCTTGAAGAATTACCACTGGTAACATAGGAGATCAAGGGGGAGAGGCTCTTTCATAGGGGGATCAAGTAGTGCTAATAAAAATCCAACAAGGTCCACTTGATGACACACCCTTTCTTCTTCACTTCCTCATTGTGAGAGTATCCTAACAACTCCTCTCAATTTTTTCCTCCATGTATCATGAGATTATATTGGCATCTCTTCTTCATTTCTTAAAATGTCCATCCAAATAGCTTCAATTTGAGTTCCTCACACTTGTTTAGAGTCGTCGTGTTAAAGATGAGGCAACATCATTGTATCTATTTAAGTTAATAGTGAGTTAAAAATATGCCTCTAATTCTCAATCAAGCACAATGGGTTTACATCTCAAGAGGGTCATTAATAAATATGTAAGATAGCATGTGCAATCAACGGTAGGGGTTATGTATTTTTATGGAGTTACAAAAAATATACATACATAAGGGGTTTCTTAATTCAAAAAGTTAAAATTTTCTTACATAAGGGATACTTTAATAATCTCAAAACTGACATAAGTGGTGTATATAAGGTATAAAAATCCATAGGTAGGGGTTTTTTTAAATACCCCCTGATCGCATGTGCTATATAGGGTTTTTACATAGTGGTCCCCCTTGGGTTTACATGTCATGAATGGCATTGTGGGACCTTTTTAAGGTCAATGAGGTCTCTCAAGATAAACTTTGTACTAAGCCACTAGATTGGATTCAAGTATAGGGTCTTGAGTATTGAGCCAGAATCAGACCATAATAATAATGACTTTGCATCTAGTTCACAAGCTTAGATTACCATTCAATCGGTTTATGACGCTGTAATAACAATAGTTTAGAATGAGAACTAACATTAAGGTGAGATAGACTATAAGAACACATCACACACTTAGAATTACCATCGAGCTCACAAGCTTAGATTAGCATTCAGTCGGTGTATCACGCTGTAATAACAATATTTAGAATGTAATAACCAAGAACTATTGTTGTTATTACAGCCTGATGAACTGACTCAATGCTAATCTGATGTCCTATTTTGATCTTTCCTTTCTTTAGTTGACTATTATAACAATGACTTTGCATGAGCAGCCATCTAGTTCATAGGCCCCCCAAATTAGCATTTTTTGATGATCGAGAAATTCTCCCATGGCAACCATCTAATTGCACATCATGGCTAGATGATGATGTATTTGATCGCCTATGCTAGGCTAGGCTACCAACAAAGCTGGGTGTATGTGCCACTGCTCCTCCCCCCTCATCCCATTGAATTATTATGATCTTGGCTCCAATGACCGAGAAATTCTCCCATGCCAACCATTTAATCGTACGTCATGGCTAGTCGATGATGTATATGACTGCCTACGCTAGGCTGGACTACCAGCAAAGCTTGCTGTATGTGCCACCGCTCCTCCCCCCTCATCCTATTGAATTATCATGATCTTGGCTCCGATGACCAAGAAATTCTAGTTGATGTAGATGACTGCCTAGGCTAGGTTGGGCTACCAACAAAATCCAACTAGTGGATTGTGTGCTCTTAGCATCGATAGGCACCTAGACTCACACAACTGACACAAGATCTTGGCTCTGATGACCAAGAAATTCTAGCATGGCAACCATCTAATTGCACGTCATGGCTAGACGATGATGTAGATGACTGCCTACGCTAGGCTGGGGGCTACAGGCAAAATCCAGCTAGTGGTTTGTGTGCTCTTAGCAATGATAGGCACCCAGAGTCGCACAACTGACACAAGAAACGAAGGGGGAAAGGGTGGGAGGGCAGCAAGTCTAGCTATATAAAGGCCTTAAGGGCAAAGAAACAATTCACCGCACCCAGGAAAATTTCTCTCATACCCCCTTCCACGCTCTCTCCAAGCCCCCTTCTACCCTCATGATGAATCTTTTGCTACATCCTCGATGCCCCTTCATAATGTAGTACCATTATCGCCAAAACTATTGTTGATTGTTACTTCGCTATTGAAAGTGGCCCTAATGAAGAACAAATGGCATATTTTTACCCTCGTTTACATTTTACTTCAACAACAGGGATCGTTGCACAAGAAATTGTTGAAAAAGCTATTCTTACTATAGTGAAAATGGTTTTAATAACTAGTGCAGTACTTTAGAACTATGATAACTCCAATAACCAGCGTGGTGGTTGCAAGGAAACTATACTAAATTGTAAATGCTACATTTTCCCTTGGAACTAAAATAGCTCCAAGAACGTGTGCAGTGGTTGATAAATTATTGCATAAGGAGTAATACAACTAAAATATCTCTAAAATAGAACTTAAGCAGTACCGACATCCAGCGCGGTGGTTGCAGATATGGACGTTGAGAGGTCCCATCAGAGATTGACATGCCATGACAGTTTGCCATGCTGGTATTCATGCCAACGTGGTGGTCTCTCCATGCCAACATCATTGCTTGAACCAACACGATGGTCAGCGCAGTAAAAGATTGTGTTACGCAGTAATAGATGGCGAAACTACGTAATGATAGGTGGCAAGGAAAAAGTTTTGTGCTATTGTCAGGCCAACGTGGTTGTGCTCGAACCAGCACGATGGTCAGCGCAGCAAAAGATTGTGTTGCACAGTGATAGATGGTGAAGCTGCGCAAGCAAACATGGCAAGGCAAAGGGTGCATGATGTAGTCAGGCCAGAGGCACAGAGCATTAGTTTCTGTGCTCATGAGTAAATGCATATAGTGCCATGCGTCGAGCTCTATGCTATTGACCATGATAAGATTGCGTCTCATTATTACGCCACTGCGCATTCATGATGCCGGGAAAATTTTCAACGAGAGCACAGGTCCATGCAAAATTTAAATATTCACCCAGAAGTACATCACGTCACGGCCCCAAGGCCCTGAAAATAGTTCCGCGATTGGCTACACCCAGGCAAACATTGACCTTGAGGCTAATCGACGTAGCAATGGAGATGTCATCCTATAGGTTGTGACATACAAGAGTGTCACCAACCCAAAAGAACTAGTAGTGATGCTGGAGGTATGCTGCAATAGAATAATCTTTGTCGAATGATGTAGGGTCAAAGAAGACCAATTGATGTGGATAGAGTGATCCAAGATCTGGGGCCAAAGGTGCAGGTATGATACACTGCTCTGCTGATGAAGAGGCCCGTAAAACTGACAAGGTACAGCAACCTGTGAAACCTGTATGATGAACTGTCATGAGCTGAATGTGTGCATGGCTAAACATCCATCGACATGGGATGTAGCATCTGTCATAGGTTCATTGAGAAGGAGTTGATAGTATAAAGGCCTAGAAGCCTAAAATACAACTGAAAGTGTATAAGATGTCCCTGAGGCATATGAGGTGCCGAATGGTGATGTAGGGACTGCATGCGGCAAAAGATGTGAGTGCCTCATACTGAGGAATTACCTGCTGAATAAATGCATGATCACTAGTGAAATCCTATTGAGTATCTGAATCTGTGGGAAAAGGTGGCATCGGATCCATGCATGACTGGGATGGCTATGCATCATTGGAATCAGATTATACTGATATAAGTGGGACTTCCTGGTACTGAGGGCTTACTACTACCGAATGTGCCTCGTGTTGAGGGCTTACCAAGAAGTGTGCCTCATGCTGAGGGCTTACCAAAAAGTGTGCCGCATACTGAGGGCTTACCAATCAAGTGTGCATGATTATAAACTACGGGCTGATACATGCTAACATCTGAGGCATCTGTATCTAATCTATCAAGGCCAATGAGGCTTGAGGATTCATCATAGGCTGTTGGTACCTACCATGTGGCAATAAATGCGCGCTGCAACACACATATGTTAATGACAATCATGGAGATGGGTTAGAGATAATATAATAAAAAGAATATGGTGATTGGTTTGATAGGAAACGTACAAAACTCCTGGAGAAGAGAAGAATGTAAAGATGAAGAGTCTTGTGACTAAAAACAATTTAAGGAGACAAAAGTGCAGACATGCAATTAAAATGGTAAAAGGTAAGGGATTTCCAACTAAAACTTTATCTAATATTGGTATGATGACCATTGGCTTGGCATTGGATTCATACCCTTTGGATTTCGTTTTTTATTTTCTTGGAAAACATATACCATAGAGATAGCACCATGTATCATAAGTCATGTCTCCTTACTCATTGATAGCAATTTGAGATTTAGCCCTTTATATGGGAAGTATGGAAGTAATCCATTTTTCTTTGGAAGGTTTCGTGTTTAATTGCAAGGGCACGCCTTTGAGAGAGTCTATGTAAGGTCAATGAAAGCCCTATATATAGGCCTATTTCAAATCCTTTTTTTCCTTTTCTTTTTAAAGTTTTTTTTTAAAGTCTTTGAGAGAGTCAATGTGAGGTCAAGCCTATATATCACGTGTGTTGAAGGTGTATTATTCAAATCCTTTGTGTGAATAAAGATTAACAAGACACTCTTTATCTATAAATGTCACATGTGTTCTCTTGAACGGGACTGCAAGCCAAGTCATAAAGTGGCCAAGGCACCCGAAAGCCGTGAAGCGTTGGATTGGACTGCAAGCCAATTCATAAAGTGGCCAAGGCACCCGAAAGCCGTGAAGCGTTGGATTAACCTTTTGTCCTCGAGAATCACACAACAGATCATCCTTTGACACACACAAACATGAAGATGCACTCCCTCCTACTCCACCTCTCCCTCCTCCTCCTGCTTTTGCAGCTCGCACCTCCCTCCCAAGCAGCCATCGACACCACAATGATCTACAGTAAAAAGAACCCCAACCCCAGTAGTTTGCGCTTCCGCCAGAACTTGAGCATCCTCAAACAAACTCTCACCAAAACCTCCTCCTCCAACTGGTTCGGTAGCACCTCACAGGGAACAGCCTCCGATAAAGTTTATGGCGTGTTTCAGTGTCGTGCGGACATCTCGTTGCCCCAATGTTCCGAGTGTATGGCTTTGATTACGCAGGATATTGATCAGCAGGCTGGATATGATACATTCGGAGCAGCGCTGCAGTGGGCTTACTGTTATTTCCGCTACGAGAACACTGTTATCTTTCCTCTCTATTACACCTACCCATCCGCAAACGTCACGAATCCAACAAGCAACACAGATCCGTCCTTCGCACAAAATGTCTACTCTGTCTTGAAGGATGTTAGTGCAAGAGCTCCTGAAGACCCAGGGCGCTTTAGCGCATCATATGCAGGGAATGGTACTAAGGATCAAGTGTTCGGGCTTGCCCAATGTCTAGCACTTCTCTCCTCGAGTTATTGTTCTCAGTGGCTCTCATTGGTCAATGAAACTATGCACGAATCAAACGCAGCGATGTTCGCTGGCGGTGGCACCTATTTGGCTGGTTGTTATTTTCGTTTTGAAACGTACCTATTTTTTAACGTAACGAGCCTTAACCGAACGTCAAATCCAATATCCAGCCAAGCTCCCCCAACGCCTGCGTCGAGCGTACCAACTGACCAGGTACGTGCAACATCGGAGACGGATACGTTCTACTGTTTATAGTCTCTATTGGAAACTGCGCCAATAAGAAATAGAGCATGCCCCATAGCTTCTTAATGAAATAAAACCCTGCTTGTTTCTGCAGACACAGAGGAAGTCATATACAATAACTATCGGAGCTGTCTCTGCAATTGCTGCAGCACTACTTTTGTGTATATCTTACGCAATCTGGAGACGACAGAAAACTAAGCACAGAGGTTATATGCTCAAATTATTCGTCTTGCATGCTTCGCAGGGTCTCTTTCTTCTCTCTTCTGTCGTGACTTTGAACGAAACAAGACCCGGAACAAGACTGCTTGTAACCGCTTAATCGATCTATACTCATTCATTCCCTTTGAGGAATGTAGAGAGTTGATACTCATTTTGAATCATAATCGTCTTCCACATTAAGAAACATTATCAATCGTGTTTACGTACGTTTGTGTGTGTGTGTGTGTGAGTGTACTGTGTGTGTAGCACTAATCGTGATTGAATGGAACATGACGTGGACAGAAAATTCATGCCACAAATTTGTCTTATCCGTTCTGAGTGCTCTGAATTGCTTATTTGTTGGAATTGTCAACACAATTTTAGGAAATTGAGGCAATAATTGAGCTGCTGGCTTTTTTACGCATTAGGACGACTGCAGTTCCGTGATAACAATAACCAATTTCCACTTCGAGAAGTGAGATTTACGAGGGCTCAAATGGCTTTAGCCACAAGGAACTTCCATCCTGACAACAGACTCGGGGAGGGCGGATTCGGTCCCGTGTACAAGGTAACACAAGTGTTTAGGATCCGCTTTATGTAGTAAAATTGCTCTCAGATTCACCGAAGCATGTCCTCAAAACTTTGACGTTGAGTCTCTGGGCTGAGGATATTACGTAAGTTTAAACTTACGTATGCTAGGCTCAGTAAATTGAAAATTCATAGATGTTGCTAAAGAACACATAAAAATCGTATTGACAGGGAACGTTAGAGGATAGACGGAATGTTGCAATTAAAAAGCTTTCACGTGTAAGCCATCAAGGCGAACGCCAGTTTTTGAACGAAGTCGATCTTCTTGCCACGGTGCAACATAAGAACCTCATAAAGTTTTTTGGATGCTGTGTTAACGGTCCTGAGCGATTTCTAGTATACGAATATTTACCAAACCTAAGCTTGGACAGACATCTATTTGGTAAGTAGATGAACTGCTTTTTTTGTCCTTTGAAAATTAAGTAACTACTGCACTCAATCCATAATAACAATAGCCTTTCCTTATTTTCATCGTTGTAACAAGTTTGCAGACCAATTGGTGCTTTTTGGACAGATTCTGAGAGCCCGCTGACGTTGAATTGGGATATTCGATGGGAAATAATATTGGGTACAGCTAAAGGACTTGCATATTTGCACGATGGATCGTCAACGCGTATCGTGCATAGGGATATCAAAGCAAGCAATATCTTACTGGATAATAACCTCAATCCAAAGATCTCAGACTTTGGATTAGCAAAGCTGCTCCCTGAGAATGAGACTCACACCAGTACAGCAGCTGCAGGAACTTTGTAAGGCTGCGTTATTGTAGCTTAAAATAATTTATTGATACAAGGTGATGTTTAAAGTTGTGATTTTCTAGATTGTGTACTGGACTAATCACTCGACTCATTCATGGAAAAAATGAAGGGGATATCTTGCTCCAGAATATGCTGTCAATGGGCAACTCACTGACAAAGTGGACGTCTTCAGCTTCGGGATAGTTTGTTTAGAGATCATAAGTGGACGAAAAAATGCAGATATGCGATTGTCAGATGAGAAGCGATATCTTCTACAATGGGTACGCATTTTGTCACATTAGAAAAAGTTGTAGTGGACTTGTACGTCTCTCAAAGCATGCAAAACTAGGCTATTTCTATCACATTAGTCCTCGCTTTCAAAAAAAAGATATTTTACTTTCCGAGCCAATACTGTAAAAGTGTGAAATAATCAATCAACATTATATCGCAGGCATGGAGGCTCTATGAAGATGAGCGACAGCTTGAGCTAGTGGATCCGAGATTGGAAGGGAAATTCTCTACAGACCGGGTGCTATTGGTTGTGCAGGTTGCATTGTTGTGCACACAACCAACGGCACGGTTAAGGCCAAGCATGTTGCAAGCCGTGTTCTTGTTGATTGAGGACCAATGCCCCAGTATGGAGACGCCCACGAAGCCAGCCTTCGTGACGAGCGACAATGAAGGGAAACATTTGAGTGTCTCCCACGTTGAGGCTTCGATCACGGACGTGGTGGAAGCTCGCTGATCAAGTAGAAATCCTTGGTCATTATCTCTCACAATCTTTGAAAGTTCAGATCTCCATCTTGCGAATCCAACATGATTCCTTTGGAACAAGCCACTCACAATTTTGGGAATATATATGGACATGGCGGTAGTCAGCCCACATTCCACACCAGCCTTGGTAGAGGGTAAGAAGTTGAGAATTCCTTGTAATTAATGGTCAATGAATTTTAACTTATTACCTAGATCTTTAATCAAAGCACGTCCTTTTCCTCATGAGACTAGAGAAGGTCAACGGTTATAACACGTTAGCTCAAAGGAGGTTTTATGACTAGGTGGAGAACCTTCCTATTGGGTTACAAGGACTTTAATCTCTACATCTCTCGACAATGCCACATCTGCACATTAGTTATTCATGAGATTTATTACTCTCATCCTTTGACAATGCCACATTTGCACATTAGTTATTCATGAGATTTATTACTCTCATCCTTTGCACTGATTGTCAATATATCATGCATTTATAGTGTGGACCTTTTACTATAATGTGGGGTTATTTTGTGCTAGCATTTTTTGGTGAGCATGAAAAAAGTAGCAAGCATAGAGAGTGAACTTTGTTAGCATCTCTATCTCTCTCTCTCTCTCTCTCTCACACACACACACACATACACACACACACACACAACTCACACACACACACCCTTGGGGACCCTTGTAGTCCTTGGGGTTTATCAGTATGTTGATGATATGATAATGATGACAATTATTGACACATATACTCATCCCCTTAGGGAGCATTGGATTTTCGAGATGTCGCTGAGACTTTAATAATTTGAACTTTAGTACACTAGATTATGGGACTTTTTTCTAATTATGATAGGTCAACCAAAAGATTTGGGATATACCCTCGATAGCTTTACCATGGTTTGAGATTTACCAAGACTAGCCCCTTGGATTTATGGGGAATCATGTCTCTAATTTTTCAAGGCTACTTTATATTTGTAGGAATAAAAGCTACAGTTAATAAGCATGCCCTTTAGGATGCCTATGATCTTGGAGTTATAGGCATTTGGATAACCCAAGCAAACATTACTGGTTTTGATCCTGTGTCATTGAGTAGATTACATTAGTAATTTTGGGAATAGGGCTCTAACAAATATTCTCCCTTGCATAAGGGGATTATTTATTAGGCCTCCTAGTTCACCAACGGATGTTGGAATTCCCTATCTTTTAATTTCATGAGGAATACATGATTTTTTGGAGGGAATCCTATGTGTAAGGATCAAATAATTAATAGTGTAGGACATATAGTACTTGGGAAAATGAGTGATAGGGAACATCACCAACTCTATCATATAGTGTCCCATAACATGGAGAGGAGAAGAATATACTATATGGAGAGTAATTAGATGCCAGCCATGAGAATCCAAGCGAATCAAGGAGATACGAGGATTGGCATGAAGAGATGTAGGTCCAAGAAGTACTAAGTGACTAATTTTGGAGGGAACAGTACCACACTACATGGCATAGAGACCTCCCACACGGTTATAGGAGACTCGAACAGCTCGACGTTCTACGGAATTTAGCATCCATCTGAGTGTGATGGAGTTTTATCACGGGAAGCTTCATGGAGTACCTCATCAACTGGAGTTTGAGCACTCTGAGCTGCCTGAAGATGAGCTTCAAGGACATAGCGGGATGCTGATTTTCGAACATGGACAGGCTAACATGATCTTCAAAAAGGTACACACTATAGATATACATTTAGTCTCGACACCCTAAGTTTAGTTTTGGTGCCTGGAACGGAGGCATTACGCTCGAAAATCCTTCTACTTCTACTCAAAATGATGACACACTGTGCGGATGGATTGAGAGAGGTAGTCCCCGCATTTTGGAATCAATGCGGCTAGACTGAGAGCAGTAGCCCTTGCGGTAGTTTTTGGAGAGCTCGGATCCCAGCCCTTTTTTTCTACACTCGCTGATATCGTTTAGCGATAACATTATTTAGTATGGAGCCTGTGAGTATTGAATTGGCACGGATATTGTTAGGCTATATCTACTCTAAGAACGGCCGTGAACCAGCGAAAATTGGCGCAGGAGAATTGGCTCTTCTTGCGACCCTCTCCCAGCGGGAGCAGACTCCCCTTCATTTAGCATCCTTCTCTTAGAGCTACGCTAATGTCCTCTACGGCCTACATTGAACGAGTATCAGATGATGGCAACAGTTGCTTATGGCCTTCTGTAGCATTTAGTGAGATGCGTTCTTCCCGGGTCGGGGAAGCAACAGGGAATAATGATGATTACAAGCTGAGGGAGCTGTATCTCTGTAGATTTGATAAGAATACATCTCGTGGATCGACTCTGTGTGTGTGGGGGGGGTTGAGAAAAGACATATATTGGCTATCGATTTCTTGCTCGATGATTTCTTCGTGAATCTCTCTGTTTAAGATATCCTTCGAAATATACTCTGTGAGCACCTTGTCACCTGGTTTCCCTGTTTGCTGGAGCTTCCTTGCACCTTGTCACCTGGTTTCCCTGTTTGCTGGAGCTTCCTTGTAGACTTCATAAGATTGGGTTGTCGTTCTTAATGAGCAGCCTCTTATATTTACACTGAGAGTCCCCATTCTGCTGAATGTGTGTGACCTGCGTTGCTCCTTACCCTAGATCAGACCTCACTTCTACTACCAGAGAGCACGTATAATCAACTATCAAGTAGATTTTATCAACAAGTCAAGCCAAAACTTTGAGTTGCGAGTATGGGCTTACCGTCGAAACCAATAATGTCACCCTATATACTTCACGGAGAGCCTTTTATTGCCATTCTGAAGAAAGCAAGAGAGACTTGTGAGAAGGTATTCATTTCTTTCGCTTCCTCTTCTTTGCCACACGTGTCCTCTACATTCCCTGATGTCTGCAAGATCAATGAAGCGCATACATCTTCGCTTGCAACATAGATATCCCAATGCATTTAACATGTTCTCCTCCTTCATTACTCTCTTCCTCTTTGGTTGCTTTTATGGATCTGCGTGGATTTGCTTTCTCTTCATGCATATGTATGACCGTTTTTGTTCCTTACGCACATTGTTATCTGTATTTATGCACTTCTTCTCCTCACATTTGTTTGTAACCAAGCATCCATGATTGGTCGTTGCATCCTTGGCCATATCACAATCAAAGTTAAATATTGAATAATCCTCTGTTGATCTCATCCTGGTTTTTAACATACTCTTAGGACCATTCAATGAATTCAATATTCTACGAAAGTATTGAGAACCTTGAAACTCTTCCACTCCTGAGAGAACATCACTCATTGGGACATATTGCATGGCTTTCACAAATCCACAAGCTTGATTGACACCAGGTTTGTTAATATGCATGAACTCATCCACACTTGACAAGACATCGCTATTGAAACCTTTGCCCTTCTCACTGTGCAAGAATTCATCCACCCCAGATAAGGCTTCACTTCTAAAATCATTTTGTTTCTCGGAATCAATGAACTCATCCACTCCAGATAAGATGTCACTTCTATAATTGAGTACATTGAAATCATCCACATTTGAAGTGATAGAGCCTGGCACATAGGCACGCTTTTTAGGTCCTTTGATATTGTAGTATACCTTGTCTTTATCATTCAAAACCACATGCCTCTTTCTCATGTTTAAAAATTGCATGCTCCATCTCATATTCTTGCCTACCTCATAGTAGGGATCACATAAGGATGTTATGTTATCAACCATACCATCATCAGTGACTTTTAGAATCCTCATCTATGCAAATAACCATTGCTCCAGTTGTTCAAATCCCAATACTTCACCTTCTGCTACAGTCTTATTTGCAGATGATCTCATTTGTAAAATGTCCCCTATAGTAAAATCCAAGGTGGTACACTTTGTATTCTTGATAATGGAAGTTGCATAAGTCTCATCTTTGTCCCACGCTATAATGTTGAGATATCGAGCTCCACGCACGATATGCCAGGGTGACTGTTGTGCATTTATGTCACCGACTTGTTAGCTGGAGATGCGGTTGGTACACCGCCCACGAATAATAGCTGGATGATAGCTATCCTTATCTACTCTAGTTTGTGGCTCAGTTAGTATGCCACCTTAGTTAGTTGAGTTTGGTTTGAGACCACATATAGGGTTCTTCTATTTTCTTTGTACGAGAGTTCTTTTGGCTTTCACAACTAAGAAGAGGAAAACTGTTTTCAGCCTCCACCTTTGTGTGTATTCCCCCATTGTGCATGTGAGAAAGCCGCAAGTGAGACTCCTTCCCTCTCTCCCACTAACTTCACATGGTATCAGAGCCTTGTTTGTGGTAAGGAGCTCAAGAAAGCAAGCCAAGTTCGTGGTGTCCTGGTAAGAGGACCAGTGTTGCTTTCCTATTTCGAGTTTGGAAGCAAATCTCTGCAGGTAGCACAGCCAGAAGTGCAAGAGTGCACTGTCTCAGATTGAGAGGCCCTTTGCGGTGTGGCGAGAGCGCAGTATATGTTGCGGGGGTGGGCGAAGCCCTTAGTGACTTTATTTTTTTGATTCGAGGCCATTTCGGGGCCCGTTTTGAAGGCGGAACTTCTTCGCAGGCACTCAGAAAAAGGCCTTGTTTTGGCTGTGCGACCACTACGCGGCTAGTCGGTGAAAAGTTGCCGCAGAAATTGCATCGTATGCCTGTGTGCAGAGATATTGGGAGTTGCAGAATCGTGCTTGTTTCCTGTTGATGCAAAATCATCACTAGGAAGTGACTGTGTGGTGAAATACCACTTTCGTCAGTTTTGCAGATCTGCCCGTGTGAGGCAAAAGCTATGTTTTTTGCAGTGATAGAATATTTTGTAGTGTTCTGTAATGGCATCTGATTCTCTTTCACAGATTGTCACTGAAAAGCTTGACAAGAACAACTTCCAGGCATGGAAGTTTAGAATGACGAATTTCCTTATGGGAAAAGGTTATTGGGAGTTCATTACAGGAAATGAAGAAGAACTTGTTCTTCCTAATGTTCCCAATCAACAGGAAATGCAGGCATTTAAAGGATGGCATGAGAGAGCCAGGAAAGTTATGTACTAGCTATCTATCAGTATTTCAGACTCCATGATTGTGCATATTCAAGATGCAAGTACGCCAAAGGAGGCATGGGATACTTTGGCAAAAATGTACAGCACAAATACGCAAGCCAGGAAAATGCAACTCAAACAGGAGTTGCACAATGTGCAGAGAGAAAATTTGAGCATAAATGACTACCACATGAAAGTGAAGAAAATTGCAGATGCACTTGCTTCCATTGGGTCGCCACTGGAAGATGATGATCTAGTTTCTGTGACCTTGAATGGTCTAGGAAAGGATTATGCACAGTTCCGGACATCCATTGCAGTCCGTGAAAAATTTCCTGATTTTGAAGAGTTGTTTGCTCTTCTAATTTCTGAAGAGCAGAGAAATGGGGGTGCATCTTCTTCAGCAGGAACTTCAAAAGAAACTATCTTCTACTCAAATGCTGGCAGAGGTAGAGGCAGAGGTAGAGGAGGCCGATCTGCAGGCCGTGGTAGAAATCAGATTATGCAGCAAACTCAAGAAAACCAGTCCTATGCAGGAGGACGTGGTAACTCTAGAGGCAGGGGGAGCCAAAGAGGCCGTGGTGGATGGCAGAGAGGCCAAAATGCAAACAACAATGTTGAATGCTACTATTGTGGCAAAATGGGTCATATGGCTAAGGACTGCTATAAAAAACAGAATGACATTATGAATGGAAAATTGCAGCAAGGCAATTATGCATCTTCTAGTAGGTAGGGTGATGACAGAAATGAGCATCTATTTATGGTGCAGCATATGACCAATTCTGTGACAAGTGCAGAAGAACGAAATGATGTGTGGTCTGTTGACTTAGGTGCGTCAAACCACATGACAGGTCATGCAGAATGGATGCAAGATGCAAGGAAAATGGAAAAGCCAGGATTTGTGGAGACTGGTGATGATACTGCACATCCTATTGTGCAGATTGGTAAAATACCTTTGTCTATGTAGGATGGGAAAAAGAAATACCTGTCCGATGTATTTCATGTCCCGAACATCACTAAGAACCCGGTTTCTATTGGTCAAATGGTTGAGCAGGGCTTGCAGGTTAGATTTAATCCTCATGGATGCTTTGTTGAGGATATGAAAAATAATGGTCGCTTGATAGCAAAAGGAAAGAAGAAGGGCAGGATGTTTACGTTGGATGCGGACATGCCTGAATTGAGTGCAGCAATTTTTGCACATGGGACCGGTGTAGTTGTAGATATTGATATCTAGCACAAACGCATTGGTCATGTTAATATACAGCGACTTAAATCAATGCAAGCCCAAAATATTGTTGTTGGATTGCCTAAATTCAAGGTTGTAGAAATGCACAAGGTTTGTGAAGCCTGTCAATTTGGGAAACAGGCAAGGAAACCTTTTCCTAAGCATGTTCAAGAGAGTAAAAAGCCATTGGAATTAATCCACTCTGATGTGTGGACTACTAAAGCTGCATCTATTGGAGGCTGTCACTATTTTGTCACATTTATTGATGACTACAATAGAAAACTTTGGACCCGTGTATTTTATGAAAAAGAAAAGTGAAGTGTTTGGGCACTTCAAAGCTTTTAAAGCTATGGTTGAAAAAGAAACAGGCCTGCAAATAAAATGCCTAAGGTCAGATGGAGGGGGAGAGTACCTCTCAAATGAGTTTGCAAGGTTCTTGCAGGAGCATGGTATAAAGCAGCAATATTCATGCAGTCATACCCCACAGCAAAATGGAATTGCAGAAAGGAAAAACAGGCATATTGGAGAGGTATCTCGGGCTATGCTAAATGAAAAAGATCTACCAGATTATTATTAGGCTGAAGCAGTTGCTACAGCAGTTTATATAATGAACAGGACTCCCACTGCAGCAATACATGGCATGACGCCAGAGGAGATGTATACTGGTAGGAAACCAGATATTTCTCATTTGAAAATTTTTGGTTGCATTGCCTATGTCCATGTGCCAGATGAGTTGAGGTCCAAGTTGGATCCAAAAGCTGAGAAGTGCGTCTTTATTGGTTATTCTCTGCAACAGAAAGGGTATAGATGCTATAACCCTTCTACATGAAAGTTCAGAGTGAGCAGAGATGTTGTCTTTGATGAGATGAGCAGCTGGTATAAACCAGTAAATGTAATGATTGATGTAGATGCACAAAATGGTAATGCTGCACAGAATTCACAGCAGCAATCACAAAATATTAGTGGACCTAGAGTGTCCTCTAGTAGTGGTTCACATACTTCGCCATGGACAGGCAGATTGAGATCAGGAGAATCTCCTCAAAGCAATGCAGAGAGTGGTATGCAGGTATCACGAAAAGAAAAAGAGAAGGTAGATCAGCCCATGTTTGATGTGAATGCAGGTCACTCTTATGTGGATGGTGAATCCAGTAGCTCAGAATAGAGCATTGATGATGAGTTGGGTATTCCTTTTGTTGTTACACCTGGAGTAAGGAAGACCAGGGTTGTTTTGAGAGCACCTGGAAGTGAGCCTATTTTGCGCAGGTCTACCAGAGTTAGGTATCCTGTGGATAGGCTGAAATATGATGGATTTACAGCCATTCACTATGCCTATATGGTCAAAGTGATACAGGAACTAGAACCCACTTCTTTTGAGCAAGCCATGGGAAATGAAAATAATTACAAATCCTAGGGAGAGAGACACAACAACACAAAGCAACCATAGACGCGCTTGGTAGACGCGCAAAATAGCGGGCGCGTCTAAAGGCGTCGTTTTAGTAGAGAAATTACGGGCGCGTCTATTAGCGCGGCTAAATGCTCGTCTCTTTGCGCGTTACTCCCCGCGTTTATTTGCGCGTTAGACCAAAGAAAATATGGACCCGTCTACCATCCCATTTATTAGCGCTCTTATTTACGCGGGTATTAGCGCGTTTATTTGCGCGTTTACACTGGGAATTAGACGCGCATTTAGACGCGTAAATAGACGCGCTCCAGAGAATACAGAAAGTGAGATTTTGGTGTACATCATTGCTTTCCAAACATTGCCCATGATTACCAAAGCACATAATTTTTTGCAAGCCCACATATACAAGAATTAAGGGAAATGAGGAGAATGAGACAATATGTAAAATAGTTTTGCTAATATCAATTGTGGGGCTACGGTTCAATCTCATCCTCAATGAGATCAACCCTTGCCAAACTATCTACTTCAAAATCCAAACAAGTGTTTAGATCTACAAATACATTCAACCCACTACTACTTGTGCCACTCAATATGTGCTCATCGAAATCAAGATCTCCAATGGTAGGCTCGTCCTCACGAGTAATGCCGGCCTCAATATCTATATCTCCTATCTCATGATCATCCTCCTCTCTTGTATCACGGTCATCATCACGTCCATGGCCATGATCATCCTCCATATGCTCCATATTAGTAAATGTACTATACATCACTTTGGAACGTGGCATAATAGGTATGACATGCCACCACCTATTATTATCCACCATTGGTTGATAGACAACCTAATTCAAACACAAATACAATCATGTTACTTTTCTTGCATCAAATATTTAAAAGCGAGTATTTTTATGTGTGTGCACAGTACCTGTTCACATTGTTGCGGTAGTATTAGTGTGTCCTTCCTACTTTGCCAAAACTTTGTGGAGTCAATAGTTACAAAGCCACTTGCATGGCGTTTGATTGTTGCATTAGGGCCTCTTTCCACCACGTCCTTAAACCACTTTACATTGAAAACATACACAAAGAAGTGTCGAAAGTCAAGCATAATGATATCTTGGATTATGCCACAATAATCATCCATGACTCCATTGGCTCCCTCAAAGCTAGCAATGATGCCGCAATCTTGTGTGTTTCTCTTATGTTGTGTTCGAAAATGCTTGCCCTCACACCATATAGCATTGAACATAGTGCACTACACCAAGAAAAAATCAATTAAATAAGCAATCTAAATTATAAAAAGCTCCTAACTTATACATAACATTCTATATACCGACCTTGCTCATGCATCCCCTAGCATACTCCCATTCTTCCATTGTGATATGCATCCCCTCGTCTTTCTCTGCTTTCTCCATTTCATCAAGTAGCCAATCCACATGAATATCCTTTGGAAGTGCTCTTAGACGCTGAGGGTATGGCACACGAGATCCGTGGTGTGTACGAAAGAGGGTCCTTTCTTCTTGTCTTCTTGCCTTTGCATCCTCGTATCTTGTCACCCATCTTTTCATCACATCACTATTAAGCACGCAAAAGAGGTTGATACTATTACGCAACTCCGTGTCTATTACTTTGTTGCGTCCTTTTCCTTGAGGCACAATAGAGGTCATCCTTAGGTCTTCATCATCTCTCCATAGTCGTGGGAGAGAGCTATCCACATCAACAAGAAACTCAGAAATATATACAAGTGACTCTTGTACCAACCAACCCTCGGCCATGCTACCTTCGGGTCTTGCATTTTGTCTCACGAAGCCCTTCAAGGTCTTCATGAAGCGCTCGAGGAAGAACAACCATCGTGCATGTATAGTACCACATATAGCAATCTCATCCACCAAATGTACTATGAGATGTAGTTGGCTTGTGAGAATAGAACGTGGAAATGTCTCCTCCACTAAACAAACCGCCTCCACCGACATAACTCGAGCATTCTCAAGCGTGGTGGGATCTATTTCCTTTGAGCTCACATACCTCACAAGCTCGCCCATCTTGTAAATACAATCTTTCACGTCCTTTGATGCACTATGTGAAATGCTAGTAGGTAGTATGAACTGAACCCGCGAGGAGGTGGTTGATTAGTTGCTTATAGCTATTCACTCACAAATTTGAAAGGAAAAAGATATTATGCATATAAAATACTTACTTGGAGCATCTTGTGCCAATCATGAGATTTCAAGCCATATAATTGCTCTACACCTCTTTTCTTGCTCTTTGTAAAGGCTCCCTTCAAACACCTCATGCATCCAGTGGGAGTACGAATTGTAGTAATAGCGCGCTTCACCGTCGCCATCTCTAGCTTTGATAACATCCACGGTGCACGAGGTAAAAAAACACGCCCATTTGGTCTCTCTTGAGGCCAAGCTTCACGCATCCTTCCTGTGGTACGTAGATCCTCCCTTATGCCTGCCGAATCTCGTGTCCCATTCAAATGCTCCCAAATGGTAGATGCCACATTCTTGAAGATATGCATGGGATCGAGCAGGTGATTGATCTTGAGGTGGGACCAATATGGTAAACGATAAAAGATGGAGTATCTAAACAAAATATGGTGTTAGCGTGCAATCCTCACTTTCAACCAATATAGCCAATCTTTACTTCCAGCCAATAGTTACAAATCCTTACCGGCTCATGCCAAGTGGTGGAGGAGTCGTGGAACCGTCCCAAATTCTCATCCAATCTCCCGCGGTGAGTGATTGTGGGAGGACTTCATTCCAAGGGGCAACATATCTAGGATGATCAGGTGGGAGAAATCGATGGTGATTCTCATAGATGACCTTATTTAATGCGTCTGCCCGTGAGGCAACTAGCGAAGGACCACAAACAGGACATGCATGGTAACCCGATGTAGTGAGACCTGAAACAATAGATGCAATTAAGAGTGGAAGGTGGGTTTAGGGTGCCACATCCTTGCCTATTCATAATTAAAAAATGCAATGCTTACCTGAACACTCGCCATAGCCTGGGAAGTCATGCATCGTCCACATCAAGACTGCTTTGCAGTTGAAGTCTCGTGACGAGGGAGGCCTGCTCACATCATGCACCTCGATACCTCTCCAAAGTATCTCTAGCTCATCAATCAAAGGCTCCAAATAAACATCAGGGTTTTTGACTTTATGCTTCCCTGGAATTAGAAGGGACAGCATGACATGTCCTTTCTTAATAGCCATAGAGGGTGGAAGATTGTAATTCACCAATACCACTGGCCATACACTGTAAGACGTGCTTTTGAGACCAAATGGGTTCACACCGTCCATACCCAATCCAAGTCTCAAGCTCCTAGGTTCTTCCTTGAAGCTTGGCCATGTGTCTTCAATATGCTTCCACGCAGGAGAGTCCGCAGGAGTTCTCCACTTGCCATCGGTTGATCGATGGGAGGAATGCCATGACATGAGCTCTGCAATAGATTTGCACTTGAACATATGTTGGATGCGAGGGATTATGGGAAAATGTCGCAATACCTTACGAGGCACGTCCAAGGTTTTGAGATCTGCTCTATATCTTTCCTCTCCACAAGTAGGACACTCTCTTGCATCCTTATGTAGTCCACGAAACAAAACGCAATCGTTGACACATGCATGGATGCGCTTGTAATCTAATCCTCCAAGAGAGGTCACATGTTGCCTTGCCATATCTCTTGAGGTCGGTAATTTATTCTCCCTTGGAAGCATTTTACACAATAGCCTGCACGTGAAGACCATAAATGAGGAAAAGCATTCGAGTAATTGACCCACGCGCATAATTCACCATGTTTGCAAAATCGACTTTAAAGCTTACTTGAGTAATGCATTCAAACTTGCATTGCTCCATCCATAGATGGTTTGCAAGTTTAGTAACTCAAGGGAGGCACGTAGAACAGAGAATGTGCACCCCTCAAACAGTGGAGTCGATGCTGCGGTAAAAAGATCATCCTGCTCCATGCTATTATCCCTCCCTTGATGGACATATAAATCCCGCACCATATCATCAAACACCTCCTCCTCTACGGCTTCATGAGGTAATGGTGGAGGGCTACTATCACCATCACTCCATGCATCCGTAACGGTCCCTCCTGAAGATCCCACCTCATATCGCCGACGCTTCGCTTCCTCACGATGGGCATAGGGTAACATGTGCGGGTGTGGCACTGCATCCTGTATCAAATTAAAACGGGATCATTATAACTCAAACATATGAACACCCATAGATATCTCAATCAACCTTAACTTACAAATCCTTACCCTGTTTACTGTCACATCCCATTCTCCATACTTTGAGATATGATTGAGCGTAATCCTGCGTGCACGATACATGTTTCCTCTACATCGATCACACAGACATTTGATTTTTTGCTCCAACCACATTTCGCGATGGTGGATACGGAGGGATTCATCCTCACTGGAGCTGCTTGTTGAAGATGGAGACATCCTACAAACAAACAACCCACCAAATTTGCTCTTCTTCAAATGCTTAACTTAAAAAACTCTGTGTTGCGTCTATATTCGCGTCTATAGTCGCGTCTAATTCCGCGTCTAAATACCCGTCTACTCTGTGTATTTAGACGCGCCTTTAGACGCACTAATAGACGCGCCTACTCTGTGTATTCGGACGCGAATATAGACGCGCTAATAGACGCGACTATATTCGCGTCTATTAGCTCGACTAGAACGTGGAAATGTCTCCTCCACTAAACAAACCGCCTCCACCGACATAACTCGAGCATTCTCAAGCGTGGTGGGATCTATTTCCTTTGAGCTCACATACCTCACAAGCTCGCCCATCTTGTAAATACAATCTTTCACGTCCTTTGATGCACTACGTGAAATGCTAGTAGGTAGTATGAACTGAACCCGCGAGGAGGTGGTTGATTAGTTGCTTATAGCTATTCACTCACAAATTTGAAAGGAAAAAGATATTATGCATATAAAATACTTACTTGGAGCATCTTGTGCCAATCATGAGATTTCAAGCCATATAATTGCTCTACACCTCTTTTCTTGCTCTTTGTAAAGGCTCCCTTCAAACACCTCATGCATCCAGTGGGAGTACGAATTGTAGTAATAGCGCGCTTCACCGTCACCATCTCTAGCTTTGATAACATCCACGGTGCACGAGGTAAAAAAACACGCCCATTTGGTCTCTCTTGAGGCCAAGCTTCACGCATCCTTCCTGTGGTACGTAGATCCTCCCTTATGCCTGCCGAATCTCGTGTCCCATTCAAATGCTCCCAAATGGTAGATGCCACATTCTTGAAGATATGCATGGGATCGAGCAGGTGATTGATCTTGAGGTGGGACCAATATGGTAAACGATAAAAGATGGAGTATCTAAACAAAATATGGTGTTAGCGTGCAATCCTCACTTTCAACCAATATAGCCAATCTTTACTTCCAGCCAATAGTTACAAATCCTTACCGGCTCATGCCAAGTGGTGGAGGAGTCGTGGAACCGTCCCAAATTCTCATCCAATCTCCCGCGGTGAGTGATTGTGGGAGGACTTCATTCCAAGGGGCAACATATCTAGGATGATCAGGTGGGAGAAATCGATGGTGATTCTCATAGATGACCTTATTTAATGCGTCTGCCCGTGAGGCAACTAGCGAAGGACCACAAACAGGACATGCATGGTAACCCGATGTAGTGAGACCTGAAACAATAGATGCAATTAAGAGTGGAAGGTGGGTTTAGGGTGCCACATCCTTGCCTATTCATAATTAAAAAATGCAATGCTTACCTGAACACTCGCCATAGCCTGGGAAGTCATGCATCGTCCACATCAAGACTGCTTTGCAGTTGAAGTCTCGTGACGAGGGAGGCCTGCTCACATCATGCACCTCGATACCTCTCCAAAGTATCTCTAGCTCATCAATCAAAGGCTCCAAATAAACATCAGGGTTTTCGACTTTATGCTTCCCTGGAATTAGAAGGGACAGCATGACATGTCCTTTCTTAATAGCCATAGAGGGTGGAAGATTGTAATTCACCAATACCACTGGCCATACACTGTAAGACGTGCTTTTGAGACCAAATGGGTTCACACCGTCCATACCCAATCCAAGTCTCAAGCTCCTAGGTTCTTCCTTGAAGCTTGGCCATGTGTCTTCAATATGCTTCCACGCAGGAGAGTCCGCAGGAGTTCTCCACTTGCCATCGGTTGATCGATGGGAGGAATGCCATGACATGAGCTCTGCAATAGATTTGCACTTGAACATATGTTGGATGCGAGGGATTATGGGAAAATGTCGCAATACCTTACGAGGCACGTCCAAGGTTTTGAGATCTGCTCTATATCTTTCCTCTCCACAAGTAGGACACTCTCTTGCATCCTTATGTAGTCCACGAAACAAAACGCAATCGTTGACACATGCATGGATGCGCTTGTAATCTAATCCTCCAAGAGAGGTCACATGTTGCCTTGCCATATCTCTTGAGGTCGGTAATTTATTCTCCCTTGGAAGCATTTTACACAATAGCCTGCACGTGAAGACCATAAATGAGGAAAAGCATTCGAGTAATTGACCCACGCGCATAATTCACCATGTTTGCAAAATCGACTTTAAAGCTTACTTGAGTAATGCATTCAAACTTGCATTGCTCCATCCATAGATGGTTTGCAAGTTTAGTAACTCAAGGGAGGCACGTAGAACAGAGAATGTGCACCCCTCAAACAGTGGAGTCGATGCTGCGGTAAAAAGATCATCCTGCTCCATGCTATTATCCCTCCCTTGATGGACATATAAATCCCGCACCATATCATCAAACACCTCCTCCTCTACGGCTTCATGAGGTAATGGTGGAGGGCTACTATCACCATCACTCCATGCATCCGTAACGGTCCCTCCTGAAGATCCCACCTCATATCGCCGACGCTTCGCTTCCTCACGACGGGCATAGGGTAACATGTGCGGGTGTGGCACTGCATCCTGTATCAAATTAAAACGGGATCATTATAACTCAAACATATGAACACCCATAGATATCTCAATCAACCTTAACTTACAAATCCTTACCCTGTTTACTGTCACATCCCATTCTCCATACTTTGAGATATGATTGAGCGTAATCCTGCGTGCACGATACATGTTTCCTCTACATCGATCACACAGACATTTGATTTTTTGCTCCAACCACATTTCGCGATGGTGGATACGGAGGGATTCATCCTCACTGGAGCTGCTTGTTGAAGATGGAGACATCCTACAAACAAACAACCCACCAAATTTGCTCTTCTTCAAATGCTTAACTTAAAAAACTCTGTGTTGCGTCTATATTCGCGTCTATAGTCGCGTCTAATTCCGCGTCTAAATACCCGTCTACTCTGTGTATTTAGACGCGCCTTTAGACGCACTAATAGACGCGCCTACTCTGTGTATTCGGACGCGAATATAGATGCGCTAATAGACGCGACTATACCCGCGAATGAGTTTTTTAAACATGCTTTTCGGCGCGCCGCTCGCTTTGCTTTTCTTTTAACTACTTAAACTTCGCGAGCGGCTTTCCTTCTTCTTTATTAGCACTTCTATAGATTCGAAGCTCCCATACACAGTTCCAAGCTTTCACTCAAGACAAAAGAGCCGTACATACATAGCTTGCTTCCAAGCCTAAAGAAGAGGAGGAGTACGAACAAGGAGAAGACACAAGCTTGGAAAAGAAAGATCCTTCCATACCTTTTTCCAGGTAAGTCCTTTTGAAGTTGTTCTTGCTTGTCTTTTCCAGTTTTGTACTCTTTCGCATCCACGAAACGCAGCATCTAGGTATGAGCGACACGTCGTTTTGTCGGGCGAAACGTCCTTTTCCACTTTTGAGTATTCTCGACTGTCGGAGCGCGTGTATAGATGCGTCTGAGAGCGCGTCTAAACTGGCGTCTACAGGCGCGTCTATATGCGCGTCTGAGAAAAGCCAGACACTCACAGACGCGAATATAGACGCCTCCACAGACGCAATGTTAAACGAGCATTTAGACGCGATTTTAGACGGGCTGTGTAACGCTCTGTTAGACGGAATCGAGAACGGATTGTTAGACGCGTTTTTAAACGGAATGTTAAACGAAGTGGTAGACGCTCTGTTAGACGCGTTTATAGACGCGCAGATCAGACGGGTCTGTAGACGCGCTCTGACAGAGCCTCTTTTTTTTTTTCGCCCCTTTCTTCTCAGCTCCCAAAGTAATAGATTTGTTTATTTTTTTCCAGTTCAAGATGTGGCCAAGAAGTGCTTCTAGCTCACCTGATCCGCGGGAATCGATATGGAAGGATTTATATAATCTTTTAGGACACCCTCCTAGTCCTGCAGAGTTATACGGGTACATGACGGGTACCCTTAACACTCCCCAGGAGTCGGCAGTACAGACTCCGAGCCACCCCACACCGCCTGAGATCACCCCAGCGGAGTCCGCACAGCCGTCTTATGCCCCGTCTTATGCCCCTTCCCCCGTACCGTCTTATGCCCCTTCCCCCATGCCGTCTTATGTACCGTCTTATGTCCCTTCCCCCATCCCGTCTTATGCCCCTTCTGCCATCCCGTCTTATGCCCCTTCCCCCATGCCTTCAGGAGGTCCTTCTGCCTCAGCGAGCCGTCGACGTACTCCCCAGCCGTCGAGACTCGGTTCTCCAGCCGCGAGTGGTCAGCGTAGTCCCGCGCGGTCCCCAGCTACGAGTGGCCAGCGTACGAGCTCGACACGACAGGGTAGCAGGCGTAGTAGCAGGGAGAGCGGTGGCGGATGCTGCTTTGGGCCATGTGGCGGTGAGGAGGAGGATGATTCAGATGATTTAGACGTGCCTCTGGGTGATGGTACGATTTATTATGACATCACCCAGACAGGAGGCATCTTGCTGGATGCGCGGGGGAAGGACATAATGGCCTTCATGCGCTCTGTAATTGCTAACAATTACAGAGATTGCTTTATCCACTACAAAGACCACCCAAAGAGGTTGGCTGATGAGACCCTCGCTACTGTTCGCGCTAGGTATCCTAACCCCCCCAATCGCCAGTTCACAGATAAATGGGGGAAGTCAAAGATTGTTACGATACTTAGCAATAAAAGATCTTCCCTTAAGAGGCAGGCACTAGCGGAGCTTGCCAGACTTGAGGCAGGTCAACCTCCAAGGGGCCCGCCCCACACCGCTCAGAAGCGTGAGTGGAAGAAGGCAATGAAGTCAGCGAGGGAGGAGCCCAGTCTGCAGCACGTGGAGGCACGGAGGATCCAGATGGAGGAGTATGGGAGCGCGCATTTTGGAGCAGGGGGTGTTGACTCATGGGAGGCCCAATTTGTAAGTATCGATCTCAAATTATATTGCTTATGTAGTTTATTAGGAGGTTGGTTGTTTCTTTGTACTAATTTCTCCACAAAGTGTATCGCGGTCATGCAGCTTGAGATCGTGGGCAGATACCCTACTCCAGTGGAGACAGCCTACCACCGCCACCATCGCAGAGGAGATACATGGAGGCACTTCTATGATGACGGGTTGATTACTGAGGAGCAGTATACCCGAGCTACTGGACAGGCCCCCCAGGTATTTGAAAGTAATTAAATAATGCCAAAATTATAAGTAAAGATTTGATTTTTCATACATTGATATATGTTGTCCCTTGTTTACAGGGCACCCCTGCACAAGACGACGAGGAAGACGAGGAAGGAGGTGCAGAAGGCAGTGCAGAAGGCAGCGCAGAAGGGAGCGTGGAAGGCAGCGAGGATTAGTCGTAGAAATAGTGCTACTATTCTTTTTTGTACTTAAAGCCATTGGCTTGGCTTCGTGCCTCTTGTATATAGACTCCTCCTATTTTTTGTACTTGAAGCCACATGACATGGCTTAGCTTCTTTATTCTTTGTACTTGAAGCCACATGACATGGCTTAGCTTCTTTATTCTTTGTACTTGGAGCCACATGACGTGGCTTACCTTCGTGCTATATGTATATACAAGCACTTTTTGAGCTTTCAATTTTATTGCGTAATATTTTATTTGCAATTGTAATAAAAATGCTGTTGGTTGTAAGAATTGAATTACAGAATGTGGATATGGGATTCTTGTAACTATATAGCATACACAACATACACAGTATTCTGTAAAAAAAAAAAAAAAAAAAAGGCGCGGCTATCAGTTCGTTTAAAAACGCGTTTATATGCGCGTCTGTCTGTTCGAAATGCGTTTATACGTGCGGCTATCACCGCGTTTATAGGCGCGACTATATACGCGTGTACAAGCGCGTCTATACGCGCGTAAGTCTGATATATAGATGCGCTAATAGACGCGGGTCTTCTGACGCGCAAATAGACGCGCACATAGACGCGCCCGTAAGTTTTTTATTTAGTTCATGAAACGCGTCTGTGCGCGCGTCTATGGGTGCTTTGTCTTGTTGTGAGAGAGATGAAGAGAGAGAATGATAAATCCTAGCGGCCAATGTAACTATGATGTTCTAACACCTAGTTTGTTTGGATGGTGGCAGGTAAGTGGACCTCGACCTCGAAACCTGGATTGCTT
The DNA here is from genome assembly GCF_047967505.1 of Dipteris shenzhenensis. Taxonomy (NCBI): domain Eukaryota; kingdom Viridiplantae; phylum Streptophyta; class Polypodiopsida; order Gleicheniales; family Dipteridaceae; genus Dipteris; species Dipteris shenzhenensis. The sequence continues at coordinate 38,759,527 of NC_141628.1, read as the reverse complement.
GAGGATTCAACATCTTTTTCAATATTATTTTTGTCAAACTCAATATTATTAAATAATTCTTAATTTTGATCAAAATTTTTGCAAACTTTAGGTGCATTTTTCAACTTAGATTCTCAAACAATTTTTCCTTATATGTTTTCCTTTTTTTAAGTTTTTAATTAATTGTATGGCTCAATTATTGATGGGACTTTTTAATCTAAACACACACACCATCTTGTAGCACTGGTGGCACAAATGGCAATTGCCCAATATCCTTCAACAATAAGTTGAGAGTATGAGCACTACATGGCACCCATGTTAGAGTGGGATACTTTGCCAGAATCCGGTTTTAGATGCGCCTTTAGACGTGCCACAGAGTTTAAAATTAAATATTTGAAGAAAAGCAAAATTTTTTGGGTTGTTTGTTTGTAGGATGTCTTCATCTTCAACAAGTAGCTCCAATGAGGATGAATCCCTCTGTATCCACCATCGCAAAATGTGGTTGGAGCAAAAAATCAGATGTATGTGTGATCGATGTCGAGGAAACATGTATCGTGCATGCAGGATTACACTCAATCACATCTCAAAGTATGGAGAATGGGATGCGACCATAAACATGGTAAGTGTTAAAGAGTTAAGGTTGATTGAGATACCTATGGGTGTTCATATGTTTGAGTTATGATCCCGTTTTAATTTGATACAAGATGCAGTGCCAAACCTGCATATGTTGCCCTATGCTCACCGTGAGGAGGCGACTCCATCTACCATGAAGAGTTGCACCAAGAAACCTAGGTTCTTTCATGGTTCGGAAGACCTTGGCGAGACCTCTAAAGCACTGGAGTTCAGTAATGAGGATGAACATGTTATAAGATTTATCTCTAAAAAAGATAATGATTTATCTTTGCTCAATAGACATAAAAGGGAATAAAAAAGGTTTACTCATCTCCTTTTCATCAATAAAATTTTTGATTTTATTTCATTTGAATTGGCCTTTATGGAAGTATTTGAGAAACTTGGTATTTAAAAATTCATGTTCTACTTTTAACATTGGATTTGGATGGAAATTTATGAGAAACTTGGCAGGCACCTTCTATAAACCATTGGATACCTTTTGTGACTTCTCTATTGATTCCTTGACTTGCATTTGTGTACAAAAGAATAGGTGAACCCGATATGTGGGTCTCAAATCAAACTCAGCTAACTAAGGTGGCATACTAACTGAGCCACTAACTAGAGTACATAAAGATAGCTATCATCTAGCTATTATTCATGGGCGGTGTACCAATCGCATCTACAGCTAACAAGTTGGTGACATAAATGCACAACAAACAGGTGGATTAAAAACGATGAAGATGGGTCAGAAATAGTAACCTCTTACATGAGAAAAGAAATCCCACAACAGGTTGTTGCATATGTGGAAAGATTAATCAGCAAGATAAGGATGCCGACAGATATGCACCAAAGCTTTCAATTCAATGTAGAGGTTACGTCAGAGTCTGGAAAGCTTGTGAACTTCAGGGGAGTTTCAGAAGATGACTTCATCAAGAATGAGTCAGCATGGGATATCCATAACTTCATTGATAGAATAGTATATACCACCATTAGCAAAGTGGCAATTTCCAACATTGTCATTTTTGTTGATAAAAAAGACAAAGAAGCCATGCAGGTTACTCTAGAGTGAGCATATTCATCAGATTTGAAGATCTATAGTGGTGTTTATGCAGCAAAGAGAGGCAAGAGAGAATGTGGCATAGTGATTCAATCTCTTGAATCATTCTTCTTGTGTATGCAGAGTCCCAACCCTGATCACTCCTTACAAAAGAACATAAGAGGGAATTCAAATAATTTGAGATTGATGCTAGAAGAGCAAGATATTCCTAGGTCCATACATTATCAAAAAAACAACTATGGAAATCCTACAAAAAGTGGGAGTCTCTTGCTTACCATGGTGGAGGATTTGCTACCGGCGGGTTGGGAGGTCACCTTGTTGGAATATCTATTTGAGGATCTCCTCAGAAAAGGCAACTCCACAAATATTATTGAAAACAAGCATTTCATGGCCTATTTTTAGCTTCAAGCAGATCTAACCACAGGCTATGAAAAAGAGGTAGAGCACAAGGATACTGATGACATGGATGATGACCTTGAAGATCATAATGTCCCAGTTGATGATGATGAAAAGATGGACTTACATGACTCGTTCAGAGAGAGGTTGGTGGATGAAGAGAAAGATGATGATGCCTTCTTTGATAATTATGGCTCGCAGGGTTATGTAAAAAGACCACTACGACAATACTTAGCGATATGAACTCTCTATTTCTCAACTAAATATAATTTTTTAAATAAGATTTAAATTTAAAGATAATGAATCTAATCTCTCATATTTGTTTACAGGCAATAGAGGGAGAAAAAATGGATGAAGTCAATATGGAGCCACTCCCTTCTACTTTAGCAATGCAACCACCTCTAAATTTGATTGAAGAGTCCCATGAGCACAAGAGCTTTAAAGACACCATGGAAAAGCAAAATGACCGCAAACATAGAATACAAGCTATGACAGAGACCCATTCTATAAATTTAGCTACATTGGATAAAATGGAAAGCTCATTTGAAGTTAGGATCATTTTGAAACGAGAACCTCAGTATTTGAGCTTTGGTAGAGAGGAGGTTTCAATCCTCTCCAATCCTTTAAAAGAGGTTAATGACAATGTTATCTTGGCCATTCTCAGGTAACATTTGTTTATTTGTTGCTACTTCAATGATCTAACATTTGTTTATTTGTTTACAGTGTAGTTATATCTCAGTTTCCTAGTGCAGAATGCAAATCAATTCTATGAGCTAACGTTTGTTTATTTCTTGGTGCAGTATAGTTATTTCTCAGCTTCCTAGTGCAGTGCAGAATCGTGTCTACATGCTCGATGCTTTCCTTTCTTCTATTCTTAGCTCTCCTCAAAAGACTATAGAAGATGTTTATACGTGGTTAAGCCCTTTGAATTTAGATGGGGTGCGAGTCATCTTTATGCCTTATCATGAGGAGTAAGTATCAACTCCAACCTTATTTTTACTATTTCTTTGGCAAGTTTGTGTAAAACAATAATCATTTTTAATCTGGTCATGTAGCTCACATTGGAGTCTGATCGCTTGGGACCTTGAAGTCAACTGTTTATGGTTTGCGAAATCAATGGAAGGCTATCATGCCAACTCCCCAAGGTAATTATTCTCTTAATATTTTTGTTACTTTCTTATTTTGTATCTTATGATCATGACATATTAATATATTTAATATGTCATGATGGATAGTGCTGTATATCGGCTAGTATCTACTGTCAGAACAACCACGAAGCAACAAGACCAAGTAGAATTCAAATGACATCTACCAGTGGAGCAAAAAGATGGGCACAGCTGTGGGTGGAGAGTTGCCTACAACTGCATGTTGTTTCTTAAAGAGATTTTTGATTTGGAGTTACCAGTCAAAATGGAATCATATACAGAAGCCGATCTACTAGTGTTTCAGGCTGAGAGTATTCAGTGTCTAATTGCTACCATTGGGAAACAACCTAAAAATATGACTACATTGTAGCATGTATAAAACCTTATCTTTATACTTGTATGCTTGTTCAAGCTTTAATTGGGATGTGTAAATCTCATAACTTTTTTATATATTCCTCCAAGAGGAGAAGAGACTGAGTCTAATGAAAGCATTCTATCTTTATACTTCTATGATTATTTAAACCTATATTTTTATTTGCAATGTGTAAATCTCATAACTTTTTAAAATTTTCCTCCAAGAGGAGGAGAGACTCACTCTAATGAAGGCATGTATGAAACCTTACTTTTTAAAATTTTGCTCCAAGAGGAGGAGAGACTCACTCTAATGAAAGCATGTATGAAACCTTATCTGTATACTTCTATGTAGTCTAATGAAAAAACCATTATTAATGTTGGGGAACAACCTAAAAATATGACTACATTGCAGCATGTATGAAATCTTATCTTTATATTTCTATGCTTGATATGTACATCTCATAACTTTCTTATATTTTTATAGCAAAAGGAGGATGTAGAAGACATAGCAAGTGAAGAAGAATACGATGTAGACTACTTTCTCAATAAGATGAGTCATGAAAATATGACTCTATTGCAGCAGATTGGAAGTTCATTCACTGCTATGTTGTTAATTCGACAACAACCTCATTTTTTTAAATTTGGTGAAGAAGAGATTTTAATGCTCTTGAATCCTAAGAAAGAGGTTAATGTCAAAGTCATTACAACCATCCACAGGTTTGATGCATCCTTTTCCTTGGCTTTATACTTTGCTTATTTTGATTAAACCCAAGAAGCTAATACTTTTTTTTTAAATATAGTAATGTTATAGTAGATTTTCCTCAAAATATACAAAGAGTTTCATATATGCTCGATCCTCTTATTTCAGAAGTGCTTAGCAACAAAAAAGCAACCATAGAGGATGTTTGCAAGTGAAGCACGTTCCTATGAATGAGGCATGAGTTATCTTTATAGCATATTATGAGAAGTAAGCATCAAACCCTACTTGTTTTTTATATTGTGTTGCTAGAATTGTCTCAAACACAGTAATTATTCTTTATTGATAATGTAGCTCACATTGGAGTTTGGTGGTCATGGACATCTTTGCTAAGAAGTGCTTCTTTGCCAACTCAATGACATCCATCCACGGCACTCTGTTAGAGTAAGTATAGACTACACTTGTTGTCACTTCTTGACATGTAGATTGATATGCAATGCACATATTCACTGTTGCTATATGTTTTGATGTGCAGATCAGCTCGAAAGTTGGTAGGTGCTATAGACACATTAATGCCACATTAATGTTATATGGCACAACAAATAGAGTATATAACATGTCAGGTATCACATCAAGAGGATAGCCACATCTATAATTGTGGATGGAGGGTGGGCTACAATTGCTTTTTGGTACTTGGCCAAATTTTTGAGATACAAAATGACACCACATTGTCAACATATATGGACTTGCATCTCCATGCATTTATAACATGTACCATTCGAGCAATCATTAAGGGAAACATTATGGACCCTCCCACAAGTCAAATAGATAATGGCTCAGAGGAGTGCGAAATGAATGCCGTCAAAGAGTCAAAGGGGATAGAAAACCTCAACTCTATAGACATGGCTTAATTGGAAGAATTGGGAAGCTCTTTTAATGTTAGGGTTATGATTCAACATAGATCTCAGTATCTTGAATTTGGTGGAGAGGAGATTTCAATCCTCTCTAGAGCTTCAAATGAGGTCAATAACAACATTATGATGGCCATTCTCAGGTTTGATACAAACTTTTTCTCTGCTTGATAATTCAATATTTTGATTAAATCTAATAAGCTTATATTCATTTATTTGTTGGTGCAGTATAGTTATCTCACGATTTTGTAGAGCCGTACAAAACCATGTGTATATGTTGGATTCTCTCCTTTCTCCTATACTTAGCGATAGCAGAAAGATGATAGCCGATGTTTGTAAATGGTTACAACCTTTACATTTACATGGTGTGCGAGTGCTACTTATGCCATATCACGAGATGTAAGTATCATGGCAACCTTTATTTTCATCTTATACTGGAAACATTGTGTTAAATAATAATGGTTCTTAATTATTCGTGTAGGGAACATTGGACTCTGGTGGTTTGGGACCTTGAAGACAACTATTGTTGGTTTGTCAACTCAATTGCAGGCTTTCATGGCTCAATGCAAACATAAGTATTCTATTAATCTGTTGTTACTTCTATATTATGTACCTTATGTAATAGACACACTAAGTTTTTTTAATATGTCATGATGAGTAGGTTGGTTGAGAAGTTGGTATCTACTATCAAAGAAACAAGACAGTACAAATACTCGCTAGACTTCCAAAAGCATTTAGTAGTAGAGTGGGAAGATGGGCATAGTTGTGGGTGGAGAGTTGCCTATAACTGCATGTTGATTTTCAAAGAAATTTTCTCACTTAAGCCACAGGTCTCATCGGAAGACTCTTTGGAGCTCAAATATTTAGAGGAGGATATACAATTGTTTAGGGATAAAATCATTCGAGACCTAATTGCTATCATTAGAATACAATGTGCAACAGAAGCAATATCAGAGCTTGCATTTAAGGAAGAGGAGACTGAGTCTATTGTGAAAGCACTGCACACTACAGAAGAAGTAGAGACTCAGTGTACAGAAGAGTTGCCACAGCCTCTGGTTGCATTTAAGAAAGAGGATAGTGAGTCTACTCCGAAAGCACTACATACTACAGAAGAAGTAGAGATTGAGTGTACATCTAGAGCACCACAGCCTCCATTAGAAGCATCAAAAGAGTTGCCACAGTCTCCACTAGAAGCATCAGAAGAGTTGTGATGCATGTATGATGTTGTGTTTATATATATGCATGAGGAGCATATTCTCATGATGTTGTATATTCCATGAATATTATGGTTAACATTTATTTGTTGCGATGTATAAATCATGATGTAGTTTTTGTTGTGATTATACACCAATTTGTGACTCATTACTTTAGTGGCATTTAGTCATGATATTTATATATTTATTTCATGCACACAATTTTATGATATGAATGTGTGATGATGTGATTATTTGGAAATATAACCTTGTGTGATGAAATATTTGTAATATATTTCACTCCAAAGTATCAATTCCCAATGCTCCACTCACTTAAAGTACAGCATTCCCAATGCTTTGCAAAATTTTATTCAGTTGGACAGTCTCCACTCACTTAAAGTAGAGCATTCCCAATGCTTCTCTCACTTTATTCCAACCCTTATCCTTATCATAGCGAACACATCGTGCCTTAGTGCACTTGTATTCTTCCATCCTAGTCCTTCCGCAAACACTCTCTTATTTCTTACATCCTAGTCCTTTTGATTAACTTGTATTCATCTTTCACTTTATGTCTTCCCTCACTTTCTATCCCATCAAGACACTCTCTTATTTCTTACATCCTAGTCCTTCTGATTAACTTGTATTCGTCTTTCACTTTACGTCTTTCCTCACTTTCTATTGCTCTCTCTCTCTCTCACTTGTAATATATTTCACTCCAAAGTATCAATTCCCAATGCTCCACTCACTTAAAGTATAGCATTCCCAATGTCTGCAAAATTTTATTCAATTGGACAGTCTCCACTCACTTAAAGTAGAGCATTCCCAATGCTTCTCTCACTTTATTCCAACCCTTATCCTTATCATAGCGAACACATCGTGCCTTAGTGCACTTGTATTCTTCCATCCTAGTCCTTCTACAAATACTCTCTTATTTCTTACATCCTAGTCCTTCTCAGTAACTTGTATTCTTCTATCCTAGTGCTTCCACAAACACTCTCTTCTTTCATCCATCCTAGTAACTTGTATTCTTCTATCCTAGTTCTTCCACAAACGCTCTCTTCTTTCATCCATCCTAGTGCTTCTCATTAACTTGTATTCTTCCATCCTAGTCCTTCCACAAACACTCTCTTCTTTCTTTTATCCTAGTCCATCTCCCTTTCTTTATCATCTCCCCACCCATGGATGTCGTGCCTTAGCATTGTCGAAGATGTGGAGTTCGGAATTAACAGTCTCAAAGAATGGATTGCTGACCAAGGAGCACAGAGAGAAACCAGAATTCGACAAGGTTCTCCTTTGACACAGATGGAGAGAGAGGAATTTGATGCACAAAGGCACGCAGAGAGGGAGGAGACTCTCAAGATAGCAGAGAGTGAAAGACTTTTAAGACATATTATAAAAGCATGACAGGATCTCTTAGACTTCTTAAGTGACCTTTGTTATCGCAGCTCTCATCATGGGCGATTTGATGTGGATGCTGAGAGAACAATAAGAGCTTCACAGAGAAATTATAAAGAAACAATTTGTGACTCCTTAAATTACTTCTTTGCATGTAATTATGTTGAGGATACAGATGTGGAGGCAGTGAAAGATTGGGTTATTGAGAAGATAAGAGAGACCAATGATGAGATCTTCTAGACTTTGGGTGATTAAGAAGATAAAAGAGACCAAGATGAGATCTTCTAGGAGCTGGGTGTTATGTGTGTTTGTTTGAAGAAAATGGTTGACAATGGCTTCTTAAAAACTAAGCAAGCAATCTACGGTGTTCATGGATTACAAGGAAAAGATTGACAACAAGCTCACTCCATCTATCAGTGCCACCATCTTTACCATACTCATTGGGTAAAGACAACCGCGGCACAACATCATCTGCAGACTCAACCATAACCCAAGGATGCGTAATCAAATCGGTCCAAGGGAGTTGTTAACCCTGTGGCAACAAGGGCCAGAAGTGCAGTCTAGGACAACAACTATGAGAGCATTGTGTGTGTAAAGTAGTGGGAAAGCTCTGCTTGTAATATCTTGAGCCTGAAAGATGGTATGATAAATCTCAAAGAATGAGGATATGATCATCCATAATAGGATCCCAATAATAAGGCTTTCATAAAATGTATTGAGTTCAATAACTTTGTCTTCTTTCCCACATGATTGATGTTCATCCCTAAGAAACCTCTCCTCTCTTCTAGGGGGAATGAATTTTAGGACTAAAAAATGCACTCAAATTGATTGGAAGCCATTGGGAAAGGGGAGTCCAAAGGGAGGGAAGGTTAGCCCAAAGGGTTGTGTCATTGGGTCTCCATTCGTTTGAATTTTGGTCTTCTCTTGCTACATTTTCTCTCCGAGTTGGGGATGGGAGTCCAAAGGGCAGCTGAAATGGAAGTCCAAAGGGCGGAGCTGGGAATGGGAATCCAAAGGGTTGATATTTTCTTGCGCTCTATTTCTTTGGTTTTTGGGCTTCCAATGCTCCTTCATGTGCATTGCATGACCAAGCCTAAGCGGCGAAAACGCTAGCCTAATCCTTTAGTGGCAATTAGAGTCGAGATGCGAAAATGTTAGCCTAACGGCGAACAAATTGTAACGCCCAATCCGTTCGAAGCTGACTGGCCTATATGTATGCATCGATTGAGCAATTGGTTGAAGCAGTTTTCTTCCAAGTCTTCTTTTGTTCGAAGTCAGGCGCACACAAGAGCGAGGAAAAAGATCACGCAAAGCATTCAAGGCGAAAGCAACAGTACCTTTGAAATTGAGCATACCTCTGTGCAGAGTGCGTGAGAAATATACAAAAGGAGTGCAGTAGCAATTGCAAAGACACCTCCACTATACAGTTACATCATTTGACTTCCTTCGTGTCCGGAGAAACAATCAGGTTTTAGATCGTTAAGAAGCTATGTGCAATGCTCTATCTATTTCTTATTGGCGCAGCTTCAAATTAGAGACTACAAACAGTAGAACGTGTCGTCTCCGATGTTGTACGTGAATCAGACATTCTATACTGCGATGAAGATCCAGTAAAAGGGAGTAACTTGGAGTCAGTTCGTCCGCTCGACACAGCCGTTGGGGGATCAGCTGGGCTGGATATTGCATTTGTTCGGTTAAGGCTCGTTATGTTAAAAACCAGGGACGTTTCAATACGACAGTAACAACCAACCAAATAGGTGCCACCGCCAGCGAACATCGCTGCGTTTGATTGGTGCATAGTTTCATGGAGCAATGAAAGACATTGATAACAATAATTCTCCGCATATGATGCAAGCGCTCTGGGTCTTCAGGATCTCTTGCACACTAACATCCTTCAAGACAGAATTGTGCGAAGGACTGATCTACATTGTTTGTTGCACTTGTGACGTTTTCTGCTCCGTGACTGTAATAGAGAGGAAAGATAGGAGTCTTGTCGTAGCGGAAATAACAGTAAACCCACTACAGCGCTGCTCCCAATGATTCATTCCAGCCTGCTGATCAATATCGTTGGTAATCAAAGACATACTCGGGCAACGAAATGTCCGCACGACATTGAAACACACCATAAGATTAATCGGGGTCTGTAGATGGAAATCTGTTGGTGGTTTGCATTAGGAATCGAAGCATCCAAATCTACCCATTGTGTGTGGCGTCCAAGGAATGGCAAGTGCTAAGGGAATCTGCCCCACGTGGCATTTATGTGGAGGAAACTCGTGAAACTTTGACCAGGAGAGTCGGTCGACACGGTTCCCAATCGTAATCAATGGTGATGGGAGTCGGTGACAAGCACTGCCGCCAACTTGGCAGTGAAGGAGATGTGGCATGAATTTTGGCCATGACGCATGTAAAATCATAAGGGGGAGTAGAGTTGCTCGATGTGAGTTTGCCTGATTGTGTAAAGCCGATCACGTGTGTTAAAGCCTGGAATGTAGCCAATAGATATAGGTGAGGCACACTCTGACTACAAAGGAGCATGGATCAAATGGTAGAGATCCGTGCTCACCATTGATGGGTTCACACATATCTTGTAGTGCCCGAGGCAATGTCCTCCTCATCACCATCGAACTCACTGTCACCTTCATTTGGCTCTTGTATGACACCTCCCACAATACCCTCGTACAAATTCCTCAATTGTTTCCTTAATCCAAGAAAATTTTTGCACTATTCACACCCCTTGGAACCCACCTTAGATTCCCTAATAGGCACTTCATTCATGCCCCTTGGAACCACTTTGGATTCCCTAATACGCACCTCACTCATTATGAAGAAGGATACCTCCAAAATCTTCTCCATTGAGAAAAGTTCTGCACTATCTACTATGGCCTTGGAGGCACTATTCTTCATAATGAGTCAAGTGCATATTAAGGCATCCAAGGTAGGTTCCAAGGTGTGTGAATACTGCAAAAATATCCTTGCATTAGGGGAAGGCCGAAATTGAGGAATTTGTGAGAGGGTATCGTCGGAGGTGTTATACAAGAACCAAGTGAAAGAGGTAGTGAATTTGATGGTGATGATGACGAGATTGCCTAGAGCACTGCAAAATATGTGTGAATCCGTCAATGGCAGTGATCGGATCTTCGCCATTAGATCTATGCTCCTTCCTAATCATAATGTGCCTCACCTATATTTATTGGCTAAACTTTAGGATTTAATAGACCTGATTTGCTTTACACAGTTACGCGGACTCACGGCGATCAATCCTGTGCCCCCATATGACTTTTTGCATGTGTCGCACTCAAAATTCGTCCCGAATAACATTGCAAAACATGTCTGTCTCCACCGAGTTGGCCAATTCAACCACTCTCACCAAGTTGGCATTGCTTATCAACCACTCCCAGCACCACTAAAGATCAGTAATCAGTGTTGGCCGGCTGTCCCAACTGAAAACAAATGAAACCAGCTTGTGGCCTAAGGGCCGGTCATCGATTTCACCCATTTCCTCTGTTTTAAGGCTGATCGACATTGGTTTCCTATTCCTTCAACTATGGAGTTTTTAATTTGTCCCTCGTTATCAGTGCTTGTCATTCCTTCATTGCCACACATAATTTGTAGATTTGTAAGCTTCGATTCCTTGCTCTTGGTTTTGGGTGCACCAATGCAACCACCATCAGATCTCCATCCATCTCTGCTGTCCTCATAAATACATCATCACCTTCCCCCAACCCATCCATTTTGTGTGTGTAAAAGGATGATCTTGTTATGATCCTAAAGACAAAAGCTAATTCCAGACTTGTCAACTTTACTGCTCATTCTCACAACATGGCTTCATGATGCATCACATATTAACCATTTATGGCCACTTTATGACTTGGCTTGAACTCCTATTCACGTAGAGCAATGCATTTTCAAATTATATTTCTACCAAAAATATTTGTACAAAGAGATATCATTAAAAAATATTTTTTTTAAATTTATCTCTTTTAATGTTATAATATTCATAATGTGTATCATTAAAAACATATTTTTAAAAAATGTTTCTAATTTGTATAAAAATAGTGTGTCTGTTATAGAAATTAAGTTTTTGATATATCTTGCTTTGGATATTATTTTATTTTAGTCAAGTGTGACTATGGCAAATTATTCCATAGGAGCGCACCGGACGTGGCGGGGCTCCTAGTGGATGCTTTGTGTGGTTTAGTTAGGGACACCAAACTAGCCTATGTTTTGCCATGCTAGATGGTCGGTATTATGGGTGATTCCATGTTAATACTAATGTCGCTAGTGTTATTGGTGTTGTGCTTGATTATTGTACTTTGAGTGCGGTTATGTTGGTATCGATTGGTTCAGTGATCTGTTAAACGGATTGTTAATAACTAACGTAATTGGTGGCTTGAGTACAAGTGATGGAACTCATAGCGAGGATTGGAGTTAGTGCAAGGGTACTTATTAAGGTGTCGCACAACGCATCTTTTATGGCCATGGGCCAATTTCGCATTTCTTTAATATTCCAAAGTTTGAGTAGTATATTTTGGAGAGGACATAAATCAATTTTGGACCCAAAGAGGCTATGTATATCAAATCCCTAATTTTGGGAGGGGATAATTTTGGCTCCTTGTGCTTTTATGAAATATTATAAATACTCTAGATGAGGAAGTGTGAGCCACTCATCTAGGGGGGGGGAGATTGTACCCAGTCTACTTGTGGCTATTAATCTGTGATTTTGTTCTTCTGTAATTGAATTAAGTGGTGAGTTTGTGTGGAAGGTCCCCTTTTTGTTTCAGTGGTATCAGAGAAATGGTTACAGTCTTATGGAGGAAGAAAAGAAAGTGACCTCTCTCTCTCGTGTGGATGAGTGGATCTTGAGAAGGAATTGGTGGTTTAAAAAAAGAAAAAAATAAGATTTCCCCTTTTGCAATCCACACTGTGGTTGATAATTAAAGGGAGGGAACTCACATGCTAACACACTCTTCAAAGTTCCATGCTTAATCAAATTTGTACCATTCTGCCCGCCTACTTTCTCTCCTCTTTCTCTCCCTCTCTGCTCCGATGTAACCTAATGTATCCACTGACCATCATTAGTCGTCCCTATAGTTTGCCAACCTACTTCATCATCTATGCCCTCTCAACTGTATCAGGATTCCCATTTGCGCACAAGGAGCCCCACGAGCCTGTCTCCTTGATTCCACGGCATACTAGAGGCCCAGAGTGTTGTTGTTTCACAGTACCATGTACTCAGTGACCATAAATTCCTCTTGGCCATCATGCCCTCACAAAGTCACTGTAGTATCTCGGTCTATGCACCCACAAATCATACCCGCCTCCTGCAAACACTCTAGAGTCCAGACTCCACTAAATACGTTCTCTACCTTAGGTGCCAAAAATAAAGTACTCTGCCTCCGTGCCTTGACCCACACAGTCTAATTGCCTTTGCCATCATAATCAACATTCACTTCGAGTCAGCCACCTCTAGCCAGGGACAAAAATGGACTAAGATATCATTGTCATTGGGTGTTTTCTTTCTTATTTACAAATGCTCCATAAAAAATTTTGTCAAATGAAAAGGGAAATGGGTAAAATTTTGTCACTTTTATGTATACACATGGTATTTTGGGCCAATGACAAGCCGAGGATCAATATTGAATTTCTTTAGAAAAGGGAGGGCAGCACTGAATTTTTGTCCCTGCCTCTGGCTTACTGCTCTCTGCATCTTGGCCCGCACAGTCTCTACCCCTTGACTCTCGAGTTCGATCGTCGAAGCAATCAATTCCATAGCCTCTACAATCAGCAATCCTCAGCAACACGTGATGACCTTTGGATACGCACGTCAGCTTGATTTTCTCTTCTTCACGACAATAATTTTGGGGCGAGCGTCGAGATCACGAAGCAAATAGCTCATTACATAAGACTACCAAGTCAAATATTTCTTTGACTAAAGCTATAAAACTCGTGCTTCGTCTTGAGGATGTGATTTTATTGATGCTTCATGTGGAGACTATGATTCGATTGGTCTTTCTTGTCAAGCCTTTGTTGTATAATCAATATTCTTTCCTTCTAGGGAAATTGCCAAAAGAATCTCCTCTACTTGCGTTGGAGGTATGGTAACCGTCTCCTCTACTTTAGAAGTAGGTAAATGTTTTGAAAGTACAAAATAATAGAAATTGTCAAATTTAACATAACATCTTACATGTCAAGGAAAGGACAATTGTGATTTCAAACATAACATCTTATACAAACTACACTTGTGAAACTTAACCACATCTTATAGAGTCAAAGGGAGAGTAGACACTTGCTAATTTCTCAAAGTATTTTTTGGTGTTGTTAACAAACACCTTCAATCCTCCTTAATGCTCCTCATGTATACACAGTTTTTACATATTACAATAATAAATCCATGGAAAGATAAAAAGTCTTTAGAATACACGCATCTAGATGCTTGACAAGAGACTCATGCTTCATGTGGAGGCTGTGATGCTTCATCTTGAGGGTGTGATTTTGTTTATGCTTCATACAGAGACTGTGATTTGATTGGTCTCTCTTGTCAAGCCTATGATTATGTTGGTGTATAATCAATATTCTCTCCTTCTAGTGCAAGTGTTGATAGAATCTCCTCTGCTTATGTTGGAGGTATGGTAACCATCTCCTCTACTTTAGGAATAGGTATAAACTCAGTTTCATGTGGAGACTATGATTTAGTTAGTGCTTCTTGTTGAGCCTATGATTCTCTTGGTGTATAATCAATTTTCTCTTCTTCAAGTGCAAGTCATCGCCTCTGCTTGCATTGAAGGAATTCCTCTGCTTTAACAGCTCGAGGGGTGCACTATTAATATACCCTATATACGACGTGTGTTCGAGGAGTATTTAAGAAACCCCTTGTCTATAAAAATTTCATGGATAAAAATACTCCTTTTCCTCTACAAACTTACGGTTTTTCTCCAAAAATCAATAAATAATTCCCTTATGTAAATACATTTTTGTAAATTTACCTTAAATTTTGGAATTTAAAAGCCCCTCCGTTTGAACTCACGTGGTATACTTACATATTTTTAGGTGAACCCTCGGAGTTTAATAGCACGTATAAACTCAATCTCCTCCGCTTGAATTCTAGGTATAGTCATAATATCATCCCCTGATTTTCAAGAATACCATCCTCTCCAATTGCTGGGTGCTGCCTAACAGTAGCAATCAAGTCTTGAACACTCATTGTCATAAATGATTGTAGATCTATCTTTGTAGATGTTGACAATGGTGGGTATGTGTTTAGATCAAAAAGATGGTTTAGGACCAACATGGAGTTATAGCACACTCTCCACCGATAGCTATGGCTATCTTTTTATTGTATATGCTGACAATGGTGGGTATGAGTTTAGATAAAAAGGTGGTTTAGGACCAACATGGAGTTATAGCACACTCTCCATCCACATCTATGGTTATCTTATTACTGTACTAATGGGCCTTGCAAGTAATCCATTTTGTCTGCTAAGTCACCTCTCTGCCATTGCATGGCTACTTCAATGGCATATATCAACTTTTTTGCAGACCTACCGGTGCATGACTACTTCAATGGCATATATTATCATGATAATATATAAGACAACATAACGTGGATATTGTATAGTATACTTAGCAAGGGCAATGCATACGATACTTAACATTCAATGTATACTTACAATATCACCATGCCATGACATCTTGTCATTGAATTAAGAAAGGAACATTCAGTGGTTTCCAAGTCCATACATAAAAAACTCCAATGCGAGCTTCACCATTATCAATGAAGAATATTTAGATTTTGGTAGGTTTGTCAACCCATCATTAAAAATGAGTATGCAAAGTTACTCACTTCTGGGAATATGCCATAAAGACAACTCACATGTCATCAAAATGTATAGATGGCAACCAATGACAATACACCTATTTTGGTCTTTTGTTATTGATAAGTATTGCAAAAAGGAGAGAATCAAGCATACACACTCATCTTTGTACAGATAGAGGTAACTATCTTATGATGACACTCCATAAAAAAATAATTGAACATTAGCTTCTTAGATACAAGTGTGTCATCAAAATATGAAGACATGAGAGTGTTTGTATCCAACCTTAGAATTGCTAGCATCACTTTGTCATTGATATCTTTTCTAGGCTTAGAGAGGATTAGAATCTCCATTGTACCAAATCAAAAATACTGAGGTGTTTGTCCAATGACAAACAGCACATCGAATGAGCTCCCCATCCTTTCCAATGCATCCATGTTTGCAGATTCATCTCTTTGATAGCCTCTCCTGTCCTTCTCTCCTCCTCCTCCTCGAGTCCTATTAAATCCTCATCCCTGATCTCCTATACACCATCACCATCACTAGGTGCCAAAATTTGAGAATTAATCAAAAGAGATGTAGTAGGAACTGAAGAAGAAAGAAGAACCCCTAGAGGTGTGTCCTTTTATATTGTCAGAAGATCTGATTTTGGACCACTTTGTATGTCAACTACTTCATTGATGCCACAGATGATTTTTTCATGTTAGTTTCGTTAAGAAGTGAAACTATTATATAGGCGTCAAAAGTTTATATGCTCTAATAAAAATAGAAATTTGAAACATTCGCCAAGATTTGAAACTTTTATGAAATTTTTTAAAAGTTTCGTCAAGATTTACATGCTTTACTTAGAGATTCAAAAGAAAATATATAAAACTATGCAATGTTTTGCCAATATGATGAAACTAAAAAAATCATCTTGATAAACTTTCACCAAGATTTTATAATAATATAAAAGTATAGCTTCGATAAAAACATCCATGATAAACTTCATGCAAGACCTGGCTCTCCAACACCAGCTTCTCCAAACTCCACTCATATGACTTAGCTACTCAACTCCAACCGCATGCAGTCCTCTGCATAGTGGGACATTCAAAGACCCAATCTGCTCACGAGCCTTAACAAGCTACAAGCCTCCTGGCTCCATCAACAATGAGGCAACGACCATCTCCAACAATGGCTATCCCAATGCCTCTCCAAAGCAGAAGACACGCCAAGCTACTCCTACAACCCTCAATGCGAGCAGCGGCTCCTTCTATAGCCAGTCGACCTTCTTCAGCTTTAGCCATAGTTTGCAGCTCCAGACTATGCTTCAGCCTTGACACCTTTCTACAAAGCTCCAAAATCCAAGCTTCTACGAGCTACAAACGCTGCAGATGATAACCTCCAACCAAAGCTCTAGCCGCCTCAACAGTCGCCGCCTCAGCTCCTAACTCTTACAAAGCTTTCGACTCTGCATAACGACCGGCATCAATGGGCCTACTCCAACCTTCACCGACTTGCAGCACTCGCGGTTCATCAAGCTCTCAAGACTAAGGCTTCACCAACCTACAGCTCCCTAGCTTCTCTCACGAGCCTCTGATCAACAGCGCTTCTATATAGCAGCGAGGCGGCTCTCCAGTGCTGCTTCACGAGCTCTTACACCAAAGAACCTGCTCACTCGACTGCTTGTAGCAACGACTCAACACTCGGACTTGCCTTTATCGACAAGCCCAGCCTTCATCAACCTATGCAAACGCTCCAAGACTCCAGCGCCCACAACACCGCCAATGCGCCAACCTCCGTTTCAATGACCCTCATATTTTGTCCTTGAAACCATTAGCAGCTCTGCCCATGCCAATGAGCTCCTCATCCGCCATCTGCATCTTCATGGGCTGAGGCAGCACAAGCATAGCCTCAGGGCCAGTTGCAACCATATCTAGCTAGCTAGAGCCTAGCGCTCTCCAACGTAGCCCATGCGCTATAGATTCCTCAAGCAACGAAAATCCACAATTCACAAGAAGACGGAATCTAGAAAGATTTCGGTGACTAGTTTTTTGACACGTGGCAAGATAAGGCTCAACCAACTGTGGTTGAATTAACGCAGGTTTATTAAACCATGGGTCAGCCTTATGGATAAGGTGGGTGAGGGCATATAGGGTTGGCTATCCTAGCCGAGGGAGGGCACTCCAAAAAGGAAAGTTGCTCAATTTTTCATGCTCTACGCGCTCATCACATAACGTGCACATTTTGGTACAAGTTACACTCACATTTGAGCCTTGCTGACAAAACCACTTCCTACATGCACATCAGCCTCTACATCGACGCATCTGACCCATCACTTAAAAAGAACAAAAGAAAAGGAATTATTTGTTGTTCTTTCATCGATCGATAGTTGGTATAGATTTAAATCAGAGTAGACTAGATCGCCATAGAGGGGACGCTTTGAATTTCCCCAAGTTGCCAATCTAAGCCATGCCCGAAATTCCCGACTAGTACCTACTCGGATACGGTTTCACATCATCAGATTACCTGAAACTTGACGTTCATCAGTTCAATGAGTAGACTTCATACTTTTTCACAAGCATTGTCCGATTGTTTAGTGGGCAGATAGCATTTGATTTCACACACACATGCCACCATTGCAAAGCCTACACGGCTATTTCATAGCATTGTGCACATCATTTTAGCCTTGTAAAGCCTCTTGGCTATTCTCGGCATCATTTGCCACAAGCCTTGTAACATATCATATTTTATACATTGTAGTTCTATCTTCACTGACAGTTCAGATTCCACTTAGCACAGTCAGTGTTTTGCAGTTGATTTATACAAACGAGGGGTGACATTAAAAACTGAACAAGTGGAATCCGGGCCGATGAATTTCGGCGATGGGAGGTTCAGGGAGGGTTGTCTAGCTTAGCAGATGCCTCCAGGTTGAGGTTGCTAGTCATAGACATGGTGCAAAAAATGTACAAACGCAACAACATCATCAGCAAAGTCAGCATCAGCATTAGCATCATCCTCAGCAACATTAGAATAAACAAAGAGGAAATCATTCCAACTGAGGAAGATTCCAAGGACGAGGGAATGCATCCACCAATGTCTCAAACATTTAGTGCAACTATTGTCACAAGTTTGGACACTATGCAAGAAGCAGTATGACCAAGGCGGTCAATCCAGCAGCGAGGGAATTTCCAAGGCAAGGGAAATCATCGTGGTGGACATTCTAGTCACAGCCATTTTGCAAATGAACATGGGAATGTGTTTCTTGCAAGCAAGGAAATGCAGTAAACTAATATAGTGTACCTAGACACTCATTACAATCCCAAAGAGGATTTTAGCTATCAAGTCGACTAAGCGAAACAAGATCCTTGGTATATCGACAGCGGTGCATCATCTCACATGACAAATCATCAGGATTGGTTCACAGAGATGAAACCATTAGAAGGTAAGAAAAATGTTATCTACACAACAGATAATACACCGAATCCAGTTCAAGGAACATGTGTTATCCCTATGAACAATTTCACTGGTATGAAAGGATTGGTAAAAGATGTACTCTATGTTCCGAATCTCAACAAGAACCTTTTGTCAGTAGGTCAAATGACAGAACACAATTATCGAGTCATCTTCGACAGAGATGAATGCACTATCAGAGACAAAAATCCAAAAAGTGTCAGCTAGTAGCAAAAGGTGTCAAGGAAGGACGCTTGTATAGAATGCTAGCTACAGTACCAGATAAGCATGCCATGTCAGCTCAACCACAACAGATGCCACTATCCACAAAATGGCACAAGAGATATGGTCATGTCAACTTCAAGTACTTGTTAGATCTCATGAATCAGAATATGGCAATTGGAATTCCAAAGCTACAGTTTCTTGGAAAAGTTTGCGAAGCATGCTGCTTCAGCAAACAAAAGCGATCCAATTTTTTCAGAAGTACCTCTCGTGCACGAGGTATTCTTGATTTGATACATACAGATGTATGGGGTTATGCCCAGACCCATGGCATCAATGGTTCTTTACTACTTGACTTTCATCGACTACTACAGCAAATATTGTTGGGTCTACTTTCTGAAAGAGAAATTTGAAGTGTTTTCCAGATTTCAAGAATTCAAAGCCATGGTAGAAAACTAGACAGGCAGAAATATCAAAGTCATGAGATCAGACAGAGGAGGTCAATACATGTCTTCATCATTCATGAAATTTTTCAAAAATCACGGAATTTGAAAATAATTCACATGTACAGATACTCCTCAGCAAAATGTAAGAGCTGAAAGGAAGAATGGGACTTTAGCAGACAATGCTAGAGCAATGCTTAGTGAAAAGCATCTTCTGAATCAATATTGGGCAGAAGCAATAGCCACTGCAAACTATTTGCTTAATCGGCTTCCTACTGAACCGATACAAGGTATGACTCCTTATGAAGCATTCACTACACACAAACTACACATTGGGTATCTCCACATATTTGGTTGCATAGCATATGCCCACATACATGATGATCATTGTAGAAAATTGGATGCGAAGTCACGCAAATGCATCATGGTTGGCTACAGTGAAGAAAGCAAAGCATACAAATTGTATGATCCCATTAACCGCAAGGTCATTATCTCCAGAGATGTAATCTTTGATGAGGAATCAGTATGGAAAACCTCACCTACACAAGAGATAAAAGCATCGACTTCACAGTCATCTACAGAATATGTTGATGAAGAAGAGCAAGAATTGCCAGCAACGCCCTAAGTAGAGCCACAGTAGCTCAGATGGTTAACTAGGGAAAGCACACCTCCAGCCAGATTGATATATGCTCAGAAAGGCAAAGCAATTTAGGTTGAAACCACCAATTATGCTCTTATGACTACCATCATGGCTACAGAAGAGCCAGTGTACTTCGAAGATGCAGTAGACAAGCCAGAATGGCAAACTGCTATGAATGAAGAAATGGATGCTTTGTATAAGAATAATACTTGGGAATTATGCAACCTTCCACCAGGAAAGAAGGCCATAGCAAACAAATGGGTATACAAAGTGAAGTACAATCCAAATGGAAGTATTCAAAGATACAAAGCCAGACTAGTTGCAAAAGGATTTCACAGCAATATGGTCAGGACTATGATGAGACACATGCTCCAATAGCAAAGATGGATTCCATATGGTTCTTGATATCACTAGCAACACTCAGTAGATGGAATGTGTATCAGCTCGATGTTAAGAATGCTTTTCTCAATGGTTATCTAGATGAGGATGTCTACATGCAACAAGCAACAGGATATGTTGAACCAGGAAAAGAGAATAAGGTTTGCCATCTCAAGAAAAGCCTCTACAACTTAAAGAAAGCACCCAGAAGTTGGTACAATAGAATCGACAAGTAATTGTTGATCTGGGGTACATGAAGTCCAATGCAGATCATACTCTCTACTACAAAGTTCAAGGGGAAGACATCACTATTGCACTTTTGTATGTAGATGATCTGATTGTGACAGGAAGCAAGGATAGCTTCATCAAAAAACTAAAACAAGACTTATCTGTAGAGTTCGACATGATCTTGGACTTATGCACTATTGTCTTGAAATTGAGTTCTGGAGAGATTCAGATAGCACATTCATGAGTTAGCTCAAGTATGTTGATAGTCTCCTGAAGAAGTTTCATATGGCAGATTGCAAGATTGCAACCACTCCCATGGAACAGAGTTTGAAACTTACTAAAGATTTAGAAAATCCTACAGCCAATGACAGGTACTACAGCTCATTGGATCTCTTATATATCTGACTATCACTCGGCTAGATATTTGTTATGCAGTAAGCTCACTAGCATAGTTTATGGAAAATCCAAAACAGTCCCACTGGAATGTAGCCAAAAGAGTCTTGAGATACATCAGAGGTACAAGACAGTTTGGGATAGAATACAGAGAAAGTCATCCACGGTTGCATGGATGCTGTGATAGTGACTATGCCGAAGATCATGAGACCAAGAGATCGAGATAGGGATATGCATTTTTCCTTGGTCAAGGTGCTATATCATGGTTGTCAAACAAACAACCAAATATTTATTTGTCTTCGACTGGAAGCAGAATATAGAGCACTTGAATACAGGTGCATGTGAGGCTATATGGCTCAGAAGACTATTGTCAGAAACAAATTACTTTGATGAGTCAAAGCCAACAACAATATACTGTGATAATCAATCGGCTCAAGCATTGGCCAAGAATCCCATATATCACTCCAGTACAAAGCACATTGATGTAAGAGAGCACTTCATCAGAGAAAGAGTGTTATCACACTGCAGCATTGTGATAGCAAAGAGAATGTTACAAACATGTTTACCAAACCACTCGGTAAAGAGCTATTCGAGAAACACCGACTAGCTCTTGGTTTGACACAGAGGAAGGACATTCCCATTAAAGAGGTATGATGGAATGTAATGCTCAGTCCTTCTTCGATTCCCCAGAATCATCATTTTGAGGGAAGGCTTACTTCATGATGTTGATCTTGAGGGAATGTGTTGAGAGTTCACGCTCAACATCATGTGATCATGTGTGCATAGCACCATCACGTGATCATATGTGCATAGCACTAACCCAATAGAGTGCTATAAAGGAAAGGGTCAGATCCTCTAACCCTAATCCTAAATGGGTTTGTATATATTCTATTTTTTAAAATAAATCTAGTGTACAGTTAGTCATTTGTGGTGTGCTCTCTAGCCGTGCCCTCTCTCCTCATCTCCACTCTTCTCCTCTCCCCTCTTCATATTTTATCAGGTTTCTCCTCCTCTTCCATCTATAAACAAACGATAAAGTTCATTAAATTCATATATATATATATATATATATATAAATTACCCTTAAATAAAATTCTTTAGAAATTTATTTAAATTATCATTAAGTAGTATCTATAACAATATCAAAAACAAAGAAAAGATTATGGTTTCATATCTATATGAGTTTTTGTGATCTTTTTGCATAACATTGTGATGCATCAACAGCCAGTGAGTCAACATTACTATCCTCTCTATCATTATCTACATCTTCATCATCCCCATTCTCTAAATCAACATCATCCTCACTCCCTATACCCTCATCGTCGATCTCATCATCATCATCAAGGCTAAAATTAATGTTCTCAATGTCATCATTTGCCTCCTCATCATTTACATTGAGAGTTCCACTATATGGTTCTTTTCTTCCTCATCATTTACATCGAGAACCTTGAGATCTTTCTCATATTTTGTGGTCACTCGAGCTTCACATCATAGTAGTTCATGTAATCTCCTTCCTTCTCAATTATATTTGTGGAGTATCCTTTTTTTAGAAGATCCTCAAACAAATATCCATCCGAATCAAGGTGACCACCCATCCTGTGGTTGTTAAAATCCCACCATATTAAGCAAAAAACCACCACTTTTGGATGGACATGGATAGTAAACTAGTTCGTGATCTCAGGGGGGTCACTATGTATAAACCCTCTATATCACGTGCGTTCAAGGCCTATATTTAAAATCCCTTATCTGTAAATTTTTTCATTAATAAAATGTACCCCTTTTCTATACAAATCTGTAAATTTTTTCCAAAACTATTTTAAATAGTCCCTTATATATATTTATTTCTGTAAATTTTAGAAATAAAAAATATCCTTCTGTTGAACTCACGTGATAGGGTTACATATGATGAGTGACCCCCCCGAGTTTGTGATGATGGTATTTAGGAGTGGCCTACTTTTCAAGCATGAGACACAACCACTTCTCACTACCTCTTCCTAGGGCACCAACTTCCTTTAGTAAGAAAACCTATCAAAATCTTGAGTATGAGATGAATTTAACAATATGCCATGAGTAGAAATTATTCAAATTAACATGATTGTTTCTACACTAAAAGAGCTTCAAATATGTCTTTACACCTTGAAATTTGGGTAGCACATGAGTAGAAATTATTCAAATTAACATGACTGTGTCTACACTAAAAGAGCTTCAAATATTTCTTTACATTAACATTATTCAAATTAACATGATTGTGTTCTAGACTAAAAGAGCTTCCAATATGTCTTTATACCTTGAAATTTGGGTAACACATGAAAAAGTTACATTAATTTGAAAGGATATGGGTTTTCATATTTTAGTTTTTTTTTTTTTAAAACCCCCCTCATCCAAAAGAACCCCCCCCTTGGGCCTCACATATTATGAAAAATATGTACAAATCTAAAAATCTTGTATATTTTTCAAGGTATATACCTTATATTTTGTGGGAGGGGCAACATGAAATTTTCATATTTTTCCCTTGCATATTTGAAAATTTTCAAGGAAATCCATGCATATTATATATGGACCTTGTCCCCCCATACCTTGGATTTTGGACCAGGGTAGTAACATATTACATATTGAGTTAGTGCCCTAGGTACCTCTTACACTACTTTGTAGGTCAAGGTGAGTAGTCTTCATGACCACGATGAACGATTCAAAAGTCTGTATCTTCAAGCCATATTCTCTTTTATCCTTTTTTGTTACATACACACAAGTGTATATTTGAGCTCATTGCCATATTGGTTTTGTAAAATATGTAGCATGGCTTCTTGATATTCTTTACTCACAAATAAGACAATATTGCATAATCCCACTTTAGTAATTGTGGTATGCAATATTCTATTAATGTATTGCAAGATATATGTGGATGGTATTTCATCAATGAAAAAGAGCTGAGGCTTGCTCCATGCTGTGTCATCATTTAGGGAGTCGTTACATGCAACTCCCTTAAATTTCACCTGCTTTCCTGATTGAAAAATTATCTCTTCTATGAATTGGAATTCATGGTGCTGATTTCTTGTTATCCTCAATCGATGCTCATTTTACACCTATCCATTTAAAAAGAAAAAAGTTTTAAATAGATTTTTATTTTTGGGTTAATTTTGGAAATTCTAAATTTAAAAAAACATTGATTTTAAAATATACTCTTTTACAAAAAATATAATTTTAAAATACTTGACAATTTATTAACCAAAATATTGATAAGATTCACTTTGTGATGCGTGTTTTTTTAAATAGATTAATATCTTTGACTTTAGATATATGATAAGATTGTTTGCTTGGAATGTTTATTGTTTATTGATTAATATCTATGACTTTGGATATACAATAATATTGTTTGCTTGAGATCTCTTATTTTCATGAAATTCTTGATTTATCATACAAATATGATGAACATTTTAATGAATATAGAAGCATCTTGATCTCCTTTCCCTCCTTCAAAGAGAGATGATCAGATTATTGTATTAAAGTCTTGAAATTTGAAACTTTCTAAATTTGGAAGCCTAAAAAAATAAATTAAAACATTATAGTAAAATAAGGAAAGTTCAATAATCCAAATTTGTAAAAAATATTAATTTAAATAAAATATAAACACTATAAATTAAAGAGAAATAATAATGCTCAAAATAATTATCATGACAATTGTATACTCTAAAACAAAGAAAAGAGATCTAATATTCAATAAAAGTGAACTGTCATTACATGAGATTCAATTGATATCCTACTTTCAAACTCAATAAAAGAGAACTATCATAACAAGATATTCAACATATCCAACTCAACTCCTATTAGCTAATAGTACCATTGGCTCAATGAAAAAAACCTCTAGTACAAGACCTTGTGATTCTTTCTTAGAAAGTACAAAAATAATATTGTCGTTATTGAAATACCTAAGGCTATACAGTTTTATTTAGAATTGACAATTTCACATATTTTGTTGAAAAGACTAATTATAAATAAGGTAGCAATCAATTACATTTAGCATGCCGAGCAACAGCAATAGGCGAAAACAGAGGGTACAGACATGTATAGTAATGCCTACTTGCTACCAATACAAAAGAAATTTGCAAAAAAAAGAAGAGAAAATCATAACATTTATTATAAGAAAATTTAAGAAATAAATAAAAAATCTAGTTTAGCATTGCAAAACTAATTAATAGAATCATGTTTTTATACTTTGGCTACAGGTTTTATTAAAGTTGAAATATTGAATTACATATACCAATGCTTAATAAATTCAAATATATTCATGTTAGGCACTCCTCCCACAATAATGACAAAAAAAAAGGGAAAATGTATAACATTTATTACAAGAAAATTTAAGAAATAAGTGAAATTTCTAGTTTGGCATTACAAAACTTATTAATTGAAATACATCCATGCTAGACACTCTTGCTTCAATAATCTGCTTTAATGACATATCATTAAGAAGTTGTTGATACATATACTCTGACAATAATACATTAATGAAATATTGCTTATCAAATTACAAATTTTTTGGCCCAATGGCAATCATTAGAGAGCGTTCTCTTTTTAAAGCAATTTTTTGCTGCCAACTAGCTACAACTCATACTCTGAAAAAGTAAATAAACTTCAAATTCTATATGTATCTTCTTTGAAAGAAAATATATGGCATGAGCCAAAAATGTCAGGACTTCCATTGACAATGCCTTCCAAAGATGTTGGAAGACATAGCCACACTCATACAAGCAAGTACAAAAGAACTAACCACAACATCCATTCTGCACACCATGACAGTACAAGCAAGCAACAAATAGCTACAATAAATTCACAAAAAAAGCACAGTTTCCACCTCTAATGAACAGACACAGATACTTTTGTCTTATGTTTTGACCCAGACGACTTGTTCAACGCTTCCAAAAAATTAGGCAAACAATAATCAAGCCAACATAATGCCACCCCTCCATCAGAGCGAACTGGTTTCATGATAGGAAACGAACCTAAGACAACAAAAATCACAACATATATCATAAAATATACAACATAGCCCACAAAAGGGGAAAAATAACAAATGATCCAAGAGCCTCAAACTTGCGACACATCCCACAAAAGGGACGAAACATCAAACGACTCCCTAAGAACTCTAAATACATAACTCAACCCTGACCATGCCATTAACCCTAACGTAACCCTAACGTTTCCATTAACCACGTTACTAACCACAACCTAACACTACTAGTTCCACTAACTTGGTCAAATTGACTAACACACAAATGCAACCTTCTCCCAACCCAAAGCACCAAAATTGCGACTACATAACAGAGAAACAGGGAAGGTATCCCATAAAGAATATTGCGACTACATGACATAGTAAAACAATACTGCGAGTATATGATAGAGAGAATAAGTGATGTCACACTCCATTAACCTTTACCATTAAGAAGATTCGGCAACTCGAACGCGACACATGCGACCACTAAGCAATGCGCTTTGTCGACCTTGAACATTAAGAAAATTCGGGAGCCTAAATGCAAGACATGCAGCCTTTGCATGCTTTTAAATTCCCCTTTCAAGGTTTCATATGAAGAATTTATGTATGACAAAACGGGCAGATAGGAGACTCGTGCTAAAAGAAAAGAGAGAACTGTATGTTGAATTCAGCCAAAGGGTCTTGTTCATTTTCACGCTAACCTAGCACAAAATTACATCAAACCATTCCGCTATAACCAAGATTATTGACACTTTCGGCAAACTATTTGATATGACCATTGGCCATTATGAAAAGTAATTAAGCCAAGGAACTGAGATCAAACAGAATCCACCGACCTGAGATGAAACAGAATCCGCAAGCCAAAACAGAACAAAAATCTTTGACAAACACGGAATTCGCTCCATTCTCAAACAAAAATTAACACGGATGGGATACCACTATTGTTATAAGTATCCCAATGATTACCATGCTACAACCCACACTACGCCAATTTTTTGCACTTACCCACCAAATCTATCCATGGAATACAAACCAAAATCTATATATAATTAGATACTCAGTAGAAATATGAAACTTCAAAGCATCATGGACAAGATCGACAGAGTAAAACAACGAATTACCTTCTATGCATTTAGACATCCCCATTTTGCAAGCACCTCCTGTCACAATCCAAAAGCTTACTTTCAAACTCGAGATTCCTTAAATCCTCAGGCACAAAGGCTTAACACTGAAGACGCTTCTACACTTCGGGCAGAAAAGAAGAACAGTGTGAGTACTGGATATCACTAGACAAATACCATTACACTACAGCCCTACACCCTTTTATAGCTAAGCTCCCATGACCAAAAAACAAAAATAACATCTACTAAATCAGTTCGAGCTTCTACCGAATTCTGGAGTCGACTTCACTCACAACCAACTTGACTCACACCCCATACATTACGTGACAACACAACTCACTAGAAGACCCTTCTAATCTGCCCTTGGCAACTGACATGCAACAAGAATATGTTGCATGTCTTATTCCATTGGACTCCTTGGAATAATGATTTCGACTCTTTCACCCCATGTTTCCAGCCAAACGACTTGCTCAACGCTTTGAAAAAAGTGAGCGAACAATAATCAGCCACCACCCCTCCATCAGAGCTAACCAGTTTCATGACAACATACAAATCTAAGACTTGTGATTCAAGAGCCTTAGACTTGCAACACATCCCACAGAAGGGGGGGAACAACAAACGACTCAAGCGACTCAAACTTGGGACACATCACTGGCGTGACACCTATAGGCAATACCTAAGCCAAGACAACAACACAAATGGAACACACAAACACTAAAGACCTTAAATACATAACTCAACCCTAATTGTGCCACTAACCCTAACCTAACCTTGATGCTACTAACCATATTCTAACCCCGCTGGTTCCACTAACTTGGTCAAATTGACCAACAACACACAAACACACCCTTCTCCCAACCCAAGGCACATAAAATCACCCTTCCCTAAGACCCTTGTAGGGCCAACAAACTCGTCATATGCGGAACTCTGTCACCCGAAAGATTTTATCCATCATTCAGTTAAAGGTGGCAAGAGCATTTGTGAGTCCAATGGCATAACCAAGAACTCATACAACCCAAAGGTGGTCTTGAGAGCTATCTTAGAAACATCCTCTAGCTGAATGCGTATCTAGTGATACCCACTTTAAGATTTATATGGCTAAAGATGGCTAAGCCCTCCAACCGATCCAAGATATCATCAATTCTTGGAATGGGAAATCGATTCTTGATTGTTATCTTGTTCAATGCATGATACTCTATGCACATTTGCCATGAACCATTCCTCTTTTAGCCTGGCAACACTGATGAACAATAGGGAGATGAACTAGGCAAAATCAACCCCTTTTCCAATAAATCCTTCACTTGGCTCATTATCTCTTCTTGTTGGGTTGCACTAACTCTATATGGTGTCTTATTAGGTGGACTACTACCTGGAACTATATCAATACCATGATTTTAAGGCCTTTCAAGTGGAAGTTCCCTTGGAAAGGAGTCAAAAAAACAATCTCCAAAATGACTAAGAAAATATGTTTGCTTTATGTCCAGCTTTGTAGCATCCCATTGGGCTACTTAAGCATTAGTTGGCATGCATTAAGGCCTTCCTTTCTTCACGCGACATCTAGATAAATCCTGGCCTATCACATTTCTTTTTGCTATTGAAAGGAGCCTTGGGAACATTCCCTAGCTTTCTTTCTTTCTTGCGATTATTTTTCTTACTGCTCTTGTAACCACTAGTCCTACCAAGCAACAATGAATTAATTGTAGTTGCATTTTCCTCTATAAAATAAGCCTCTCTTGTATTGTTGATAAGCACATTGGAATGGAATTAAAGTGTGCACTCAATGTGCCCAATGTGGTGGATCTGGCACAAAAGGAAGCGGTGTTCGAGTCCACTTTGGAGGGCAAAGGATCATGATGGTCGGTGAAGTATGCCTCAGACCACTTCCTAAATTATGATGCGATCAAGGTAGCCTTCCTTAGGCGGTTTCATAAGAAAAAGATGATTCCAAAGACGTTGGAAGGATTGCGGATCTTGAAGCAGGGTGATCAGGATATGGAGGATTATGCAGCTCATTACCCGCAAGGTCTGCAATGGGTTCTAGTCACTTAGAGCAACTAGTGATGGAGGTGCTGAATGAGTATTTCATCAACGCGTTGACTCTGGATGTCCGGACTGTGGTGGCAACAGTGGACAAAGTCACTTTACCCTTGAATGATTTGATTAGTCAAGCAATTCATGCAGGTGAAGCACTACAAGGGGGGAACGGCTAAGCATCACCAGTCATCTAAGAGCAAGAGTAAATTTAAAAATGAGTCTTCCAAGAAGAAACGTTGGGATAATGATGAGAAGTCTAATGAATACACTTTGGCAGAAAGTTCATCTGATGATAGTAGTGACGAAACAGAGGTAGAAGAGGAGAAGAAACTCTAGAAGGTGTCGAGATGAGAAAAGGGAATTCTATGATGATTCAGAGGTAGAAGAGGAGAAGAATCCCAAGAAGGCATTGAGATGAGAAAAAGGGAATTCTATGACGTCCAGAAGTCAATCATTCAGTGGGACATCCTAGTGTGTATATTGTAGGAATCCCGCGCATTCCACAATGGAGTGCACCTTGAAACAAAAATTGTGTGCAATCTGTTTAAGTAACATGCACACAATGAAGCAATGTCACTCCACCAATGGACGTGGCCAGTGAGCACAGGGCCAAACTCAATGGCCAAAGCCTCCAACCCAGGAGCCTGGAGTGGCTTATGTGCAACAAGTCGAGACTGTGCAAGCTCCGAAACAACCTCTTGCTAGAGGTGGTAGTGGAGATGGCCATGGTTGAGGACAAGGAGATGGAGGACGAGGTGGTCCACGAGCTAAGACATGCTTTTTCTGTGTTGGAGAAGGTCACTAGAGAAACAATGTCTAGAGGCTCTAAAATGGGATTGCCAGAAATTGGAAAGTTCGAAGTGTCTAGAGGCTCAAAATGGGATTGCCAGAGAAACAATGTCTAGAGGCTCAAAATGGGATTGCTAGAAATTGAGACCAGAGAAAGTTCAAAAAGTGCAGTTTGAGGTAGCACCACGTTTCGCGGTGATGCTAGAACTAGTCCAAGCAGGAGGTCATACTTGGAATTCTAGGACAATTTCAAAATTAGGGTCCGTAGGAATGACGATGGTGGACGCACATTCAGAATGGATACTTCCCTAGATAAATGAAGACGTAGTGGAAGACCTTCTCAAGGCACTGATTTAGATCTCCTTCGGGCGGTTGCTGCAGAGTAATTGGAGCTACAATTCCATAAAACACTCATATAGACATTGATCGAAGTACTACTAGTACCTGAGGTGGATGCTTTTCATGCCGCATCAGTGCCAATTTTGGCAATTCCTCTTATAGATATGCTGATACCGATCATTTTCATGATCACACATGGACTGAGTTTTTCACAATTGCTTATCAACGGAGGATCTGGGGAGTAAACATCATCACACTATGGACGTGCAAGGAAATGGGTTGGACACAATGAGAGCCTGAGCCGTTTTTGGTTTATATGGCAGATCATCGATGAGTATGCCCTCTGGGCATCAAGCAGTGTGGATGGAGATTGCTAGTATTGACTTCATTGTGTCATTCATCGTGCTCAATATGGGGGCACCCAACCCGCAATATAGCTTTCTATTGGGACTCCCTTGGTTGCGGCAAGAAAAATTCAAACAAAACTGGAAGCTCAACACTCTATCGGTGTGGGGGGTAACAAGAAACTGGGCATGGTAAGTGTGCCCAAGGGGGCGATGCGGCCAATGATGATAGAGACAGTGAATATGGCAAATGGACTGGAGGATGATGAAGAAGAGGAACTCCTATGTAGCAACTCGGACTTGGTGGCATTGTTCACGATAGATGTCATGGTAATCTATGCAAAATACCTCTTGCCAAGACCATGGACCGATCTTGTGATACTGCAGCCGCAGATGGAACCAATGGAGGACATACTGACTGTAGATTCTGATATGATGGATGTTCTAGAGCAAGAAAGGGAGTTCGAGGAGCGCATGATGTGTGTGACACAAGTGTAGGAAGATCAAGAAAGGGAGTTCGAGGAGTGCATGATGTGTGTGACACAAGTGTAGGAAGATGCATTGGAGATGGTGTTCTTAGGTGCAGATGGGAGTTCTAAGCCAGTTAAGATCAACACACTCCTGGAAGAGGATTTTAGAAAGGAGTTAGTGGCATTGTTAACAGAGTTTGCGGATGTGTTCGTTTGGGATTACTCCGATATGTGGGGGCTGGACCCAAGGTTTTACTAGCACCACATTAATCTGAAGAAGGATGCCATGCCCACTAAAATGCATCGATGGCGCATGAATCCACATGTGGCAAAGCAGGTAAAGACCAAACTGGAGCAGCTCCTATAGGTAGGATTCATTGCACTAATTGAGAACCGGAGTGGATTTCTCCAATCGTGATCGTGCAAAAGAAGAACAAAAAGATGCGAATCTGTGTCGACTACCACAAACTCAATGCCGCTACTATACCAGATCCAGTTCCACTTCCTTATTTGGATTCAATGCTCAATGAAGTGGTAGGGCATGAAGTCTACTCCTTTCTTAACGGATATAGTGGCTATAATTAGATCCGGATAGCACTAGAGGACCAATCGAAAGACCGTGTTCATCAAGGCATGGGGGGTTGTATGTATGCATAGTTATGTGGTTTGGGTTGCAGAATGCACCATCCACCTTCCAACATCCCATGTAGGAGATCTTCAAGGAATATTTAACAAAGTTCATGAGAATCTTCTTGGATGATCTCAGTGTGTTTGGATCCAAAGCAAACCAATTGGAACACTTGTGGCTCTATTTTCAATGCTATCGGGAGGTGTCATTCAATCCAATGAACTGTGCATTCGCGGTCTGAAGTGGCCATCTGTTGGGGCATGTCATCAGCACCAAAGGTATTGCAGTGGACCCTGACAAAGTGGTAGCTATCATGTAGGCTCCCGCATTGATCAATCCAAAAGAATTCTTGTGATTTTTGGGACAAATACGATGGCATGGCTACCACCTCCAAGTTTTGGTGCACATGGCAATACCACTGAATGCATTGGCCTATGATGAGCCCAGAGCCTTTGTGTGGTCCACAGAATGTGAGAAGTCTTACTGGTAGTTGAAGGTGCAACTTTCTTGGGCATCCATTTTGATTCCTCCAGATTGGGAAAAGACATTTCATGTGTTCATGGACGCCTTAGATCAAGCGGATGGAAGTGTGCTAATGCAACAGGATGAGGTGGGTTGGTTCTGGTTAGTGTACTATGCTAGTCACAGACTATCATGCAGGCAGCAACAGAACGCAACTACTCAGTGATGGAAAGAGAAGGCTTAGGGATGGTATTTTTCATAAAGAAGTTTCGGCACTACATTTTAGGACACCAATTTGTGTTCCATGTTGACCACTCTGTAGTGTTGTACTTGGTAAAGCAATAGAACTTAAGAGGTCGATTGGCACAATGGATGCTACTTCTTCAGGAATATGATTTTGAGGTGGTTCATTGACCAGGGTCATAGCATGTAGTAGCAGATTACCTGTCTCGCCTAGAAATAGGGGAACCCACAACCGATATAGAGGATGAATTCCTGGACTTGGTGCTGAATGTAGTTATGGTAGCTATTGTAGAGTCCACTGAGAAGTAGGTAAGTCAAGGAACTCCATTGTCATGGTATGACAAAATGCTGCAATTCATGACATTTGGAAAAATGCTGGACTACCTAACGAGGGATCAACACAAGCGATTAGCACTGAGAAGCCATGGAATCAAAGTGGTGGTCGATCAACTATACCACAAGCATTTGACGGAGGTCCTGCTTTGATGTGTGCTACCACATGAATAGGAAGTTGTGCTCATGGAGGCACATTGCAAAGTGGCAAGTGGCCACTTTATGGGAGCAATCACAGCCAAGAAGGTGCCCCAAGCGGGGATGTGATGGCCAACATAGAAGCTAATGGTGGGATCCTGCACTCCTCGTTGCAATGATCAATTAACTACTAGTGGGATCTTGAGTTGAACAATAGCCACCATGCAGTCAACAACCAGTGATCTCGGGTATTAGTTGAGTTCAGATATACTTCTTGTTCACGACCAGTACCTCACATTCGTTCTTTTCCATCTTCTTCCTTGCATCCTTAGATTTTTATTTCCCCCTCCATCACCTCCTCCTACTCATCTCTTGCCTCCCTCCCTTTCCACTCTCAGACTCATGGGCATGGCACTCATTTAGACAAACATTGTGACACCACTTCAAGGTCACAACGAGCCGACAATCTATCGATGGTTGAGCCAACTGAGGTTGATGAGTTTTCCAAGCATGATTGGGCTTGGATCATCGTGCATCCAGATTCAGTGTAGCTCTACAAGCAACTTCCACAAGGTGACCGAGTTCAAATGTTGGATGGACCACACACTTTGTTGGTGGACTTGATCTATGAACATCTGTGCTTGCCTATGGTTAGACGGAGAGGCGGTTGACTTCCCAATGCTTGACACAATAGCATGAGGCAAAGTTTGGCCCAATAGTGTGAGGGTAGTATCGTATGAGCAACCACGAGAGCATGCATCTCAAGGAGGGCTACCCTTGGTTGCTGGAGTCCCTGGTTTTTAGGCCAAAGCTTATACAATTTCAATACGCATCCACAGGATCTTGTTGTTGGCAAAGACATAGCCAATGGCATGAGTTGTGGTCTTCAAGGAGAGACTCCAAGGAGAAGCAACATGGGTAGCTAAAGTGACGACAAGGGGCACAATGATAATGAGGAAGCTAGGACAAGTGTTGAACCTTCTCTTCCCGATCACCAGTGACATTAAATTTCTATTGTACCTTGGCGCAATGATCAAAGTGCTAGCATTGGATGGCGCAAGGATTGCACGACCTAAGTAGCACATGAAGAGGAAGCAACACCAAGAGGGTGGTATCTTGTCGCAATCATGTACACAGGAAGTGATAGTTTCAATGGCATCAGTGCCTCCCTTGCCTCTATTCGCCTCATCCCAGCCCGTGTCCAAAGTGGTATCATCACCACCTTTACCCCTGCTTGTCTCAGCTCAGCCAACTTCTAGAGAAGTCATGACCCAACCACAGCTCTCTATAGTAGTAATGACACCACCGCTGGCCGATGTAAGTACCCATCCCAATTCAACAGTGACAACCAATCTTGTGGGGACAACACTACTGAATAGAGCTACCAGCCCCCTTCCGTTGACAAGTCTAGTAAGTACTATTATGGTGTCTTCTAGCATTGGATCGCTAACGAGAAGTGCAGCAGGGCTTGGGATGTCCGTCCGTCAATGGCAGGAGATGATTTTTTGCATCTCACTCCCAAAGACCAGTGTAGTCCCTATGACATTAGAAGGAACATCCGTAGTGTCGACTCAACTGGTATGCTTGCTTCCAATAGTTCAGGCGTTGTTCATCAATGCAGAATCATAGCCATTAGCAATGTCTCCAAGGACCTCGTGACCAGTGTCACTACCTACCCAATTAGAGGCATGTGGACACAACCTGATTCACGTGTCGTCACGGTAGTGGACAGCTCAGCAGACCAAGGTAGCGCAACTGGAGGAGCTGCAGAGAGAGAATGAGAATTTACAAACACAAAATGCTGAGCTCTAGCAATAGTTGGCACGGTTACAACAGAATGAATCTAGACTCTGCATCCTTGAAGAGCAAGTTTAGAATGCAGAGCAGTCTACTGAGTAGGTCCGCACGTTGCATGAAGAGAGCCTCCGCAACACCTTTGTAGAGCTACACGACAGAAGGACATTGACAATCCCTGAGACAGTGATCTTCAACATGGACCAACTGCTCGATTTGTTGGCCACATTGAAGGACAATATTAGGAGAGAGTGGGACGTCCAGATTGCGCACTGGCAACGCACCGTTGTTCCAAAGACGCAAAGCATCATTCCTCTACCCCCTCATCCATACGCAAGTGGTGGTGCGGGGGGTTTTTATGGTACGAGTGTAGATAACTTTGCGGACACAACCACAATTGGTCTGACTCCCACCGTCATCGGGTCGCAGCAAGGCAGCACCATAGTGGACGACGGCCACACCACGGATAAGGGCAAGCTAGTAATGGATGAGTCCATGGAGTCATGGTAAGAGTGCTATAATGCCTTGGCAGAATCAGGAGCCTGCATACTTACTTAGAGGGCGAACAACCCAAGTCAGATGGCTCAAGGAGAAGATGCACCGACTGTGCTTCTGGCTGGAGTGCACTGCGCACTCTTTCGTGCTTACTTTACCACCTCGACCCCTTGGTGGAAGGATTGTGATCGTTTCTAGAGGTACACTATGTGGATTGGTACACGCCATTCCCCGCCGTAGTTCTAGATGCGCCCTCTCTTTGGCCACAGGAATTTGAATGCCTGGCATCAATGCAAGAATGGTGGGACCTCAATCTGTTGCCAAGGGCGGTCATTCTGGAGCAACTCCCACGCAAGTAATGGTTGATCCTAAGGTGGACCCAATGTAGAGGAACCAGATGCAATGGCTAGTGGATGTGGAAGAGATGCGTAGGCAAGAGTGCCACCAGAGGAGACACAATTGACGAGCAAGTATACAAAGTTAGATGGGGTTCTAATGTTGCAGAACCGATCAATATTGGTGGTGTTTCTTTGAGTCGATGGAAATGGCATCGCTGAGAAGAAGAAGAAGAAACCCAAAAGGTGAGGCTCCAAGAGAAGACAATACAACCGCCTCTTTGTTGGCGAGGGTGGAAAATTAGGACTAGAGAGTGCCGAACCTGATGCAATCATTGACCTTTTGCTATGAGGCACCGATTTCTCATTGAAATTTTTTTGGCCTCACTAGCTACTATTGTTTCCACTTTTTAACATCAACTTAAAATTGTTTTTTTCTTTTTTGAATGACATCTAGTCGCCTTCCTCCTTTCGTGCAAATGCACGATGGACATTTGCAATTCCTTCTAGGCTATGTTTCTCCTAGACCTTCACATTTCTACTGGTAGCCACTCTGGGTATAATATTCCCATGCATATGGGAAAGAGGGAGAGAAGGATTTTCTAAGGTTCCACCATTGATGTTTCAATATATGTAAGCATGTGCTACTAGTTGGGGTGTTAAATAATTGAGATCACAACATGCGTACTTTGATCTTCCAAGTCTGGGTTGGCACTGAGAAGAAGGTTATATATTGAAGGTAGAGCTTATTGTTGTCTAAGTAGGGGAAAGAATCAATCAATTCACCTAAGCCTCAACTGTGTAAGCACTCACCAGCTTAGCCACAAGGGTGCAGTAAAGTGTATGCCTTTGATGTGTGTTTATCTTTCATATATAGCACAACAAAGTCTCATGTGAGGTTTTCACCAACCACGGGTAGCTTGTTGGTAGGTGTGATTGGTCAGCCCTCCTCTTTTGGGTAAGAAATTTGGTTTCTTTGTTGTGTGCCTTTCATGTTTCCCATGTGGATAGAGAACTATTAGTTAATGTGGGCCTCTCTAGTCAACTAACTTGGACAAATACGTAGAGATATCGTGTGCCTATGTTGGTAAAGGAGCTTGAAAAGTGACAATTTTCTCAGTTGGAATTTTCAAGACAAAAGCTAAAGGTGAACGACATTGAAGAATATAAATTAGAGTTTTACCCAAAAGCTTTTCCTTTATATTTTTTCCCCATCCCATAAGGCATCCATTGTCTCTCTTGGGTCAGTGGAGTTCCTCACAATACCCTCAATAACTTGCTTCATAGTCAGGCTCATGTGATGCTCAATTGCGAGGGATTTTTCCCTTTTTTGGTTTAAATTTAAAAGGTCATCAACTCATGAGATTTTTCCACACGAGCCCTTTATTGGAAAGGTGCCTAATTGACAATGTTATATTCCAAATAAACTTTCACCCCTTAGGGTTAGGGTCACGATTTGTCCCTCTACCTTATCTCTACGGTGCAATTTACACCATTCTCAACACTCCCTCTTAAATGCATTGGACAAGCAAAGGGTGCTTGTACAAGATGATTTTCTAGACTCTTCTCAAAAGAAGGTAACAATTCAAACTATCTTTAAGCTTCTGATCTTGCCACCATTATGTGACTCCTTTGTCCCTCTAGGTACAAGGCGGTCGAATTTTAGCCTGTAATTTTTCTCATCATCGGTGGCAAAGATGTGATAAAGACCAAGTTTGATTTCTGCTAGGAGCATTGTCCTCTTCATCCTTGGCATGTTGCCATTTAGTTATAAATGAACTACTTCAAACGATGCACGTTCATCAAGTTCCATAAGTTTTTCCATGAAGGCAAAATTAGTTCTATAAGTCTGCCTTTGTGGTTCGAAAGATCTACCGACATTTGTAATGGTATGTCTATGTGATGGTTGTGGTAATTGCAATGTCAACCATTTCCAACATTTTTTGCTTGCCTTTGCTTTGTGTAGTCACTGTGGATCACACATTTTCTAATTGTGCTAGAAAGGTAATACTTTGAATGATTGACATAGTACATATAGGCTATTCAAAGTAAGATGAAGTTTTCATCCAAGTATGATATCTTTGGAGATCATTAATCCTCTTTTAATTGAATCATAAAATCTATATGCTATGGATATTAGGTAAAGACACATTTGATGGATTTATTATTCATAAGCTAGAGGGCCAAATACTCTCAAATGAGCAACTAAGGGCTTACTCCTTTGAGGTCAATATGGCAATTTCACAAGACCATAGAGAAATTTGTAGTAAATGACTTTCCATATCTTTTGCTCAGCCTCTTGAAGGTTTTGATTGATGATAGGAGGGCTGATTTGGCAAACTACACTTATGTGCAAGTTTAAGATGGAGATGTCCGTGGTTTTACTGGCTAGTATTTGGTAGGTGTGCCACGTGGGTTTTTTGCACAAAGGTTGTTTTACTTTTGCCTTAGTGTCACAGGCTAGTTTAAATTGAATCTCCATGGGAGTTAAGATCTTGTTGGGATTCACAGCTTTTGTAAGTGTTACGAGTAGCATGACCCGTCTACAAATGGATTAGAGACCCACTCCACTAGGTCTCAAAGTGACTTAAAAGGTGTTTAAATTCAAGAAATAGAATTTCAAGTTTCCACCGTAGGCACTGCTTCAATTGGTTCTTTGGTCAACTTATTCAACAATTCAACTAGATGAGTGATGTTGATGGAAAGCCACAGCATTCGTGCAAACATGCCCCTCTACTCCTCCCCCTCCCCCTCCCCCCCCCCTCTCTCCCTCTCTCTCATACACCCATGCTCCCTTTCTCTCTCTTAGTGCACATATAATATTTATATATTCATCACACCACCATGTGTTCTCCCTCTCACTTAAGTGTCTTCCTCACACGCCACCTGCAAACACATACATGCATACATGCTTATTACAGACTCTTTCTCTATCGTACACAAATAGATTTTCTCTTGTGACTATTCCCCCCCCCCACACACACACTCTCTCTCTATTCCTCTACTGCCCAACTTCCCTCCACATTTGCGTAATTGCCTCTCCTATCCAAAATCTAGCCATCATCTCAAGTAGCATGTAAGTGTTACTGTGCTTTGCTTCCTTCGCCTTGGATTTGACATGATCACTAAACTCCAATGCTAAATATTTTGTGATGATGGACGCAGATATGATCTTGTTACCTCACTCCAAGAGATTAGTAGATCCAACCATGCTCGTTGTTGCAGAGGCCATGGGAGGTGGTGAATACAGATGAGAATGCAAGCAACACCCGCT
The DNA here is from genome assembly GCF_047967505.1 of Dipteris shenzhenensis. Classification (NCBI taxonomy): domain Eukaryota; kingdom Viridiplantae; phylum Streptophyta; class Polypodiopsida; order Gleicheniales; family Dipteridaceae; genus Dipteris; species Dipteris shenzhenensis. Next base: position 38,720,455 of record NC_141628.1, on the reverse strand, counting down.
TCGTTGTAGGTACTCCCCCTACAGATGAGAATACAAATGACGTAGTGGTTGTGGTAATCGCAATGTCAACCATTTCCAACATTTTTTGCTTGCCTTTGCTTTGTGTAGTCACTGTGGATCACACATTTTCTAACTGTGCTAGAAAGGTAATACTTTGAATGATTGACATAGTACATATAGGCTATTCAAAGTAAGATGAAGTTTTCATCCAAGTATAATATCTTTGGAGATGATTCATCCTCTTTTAATTGAATCATAAAATCTATACGCTATGGATATTAGGTAAAGACACATTTGATGGATTTATTATTCATAAGCTAGAGGGCCAAATACTCTCAAATGAGCAACTAAGGGCTTACTCCTTTGAGGTCAATATGGCAATTCACAAGACCATAATGACTTTCCATATCTTTTGCTCAGCCTCTTGAAGGTTTTGGTTGATGATAGGAGGGCTGATTTGGCAAACTACACTTATGTGCAAGTTTAAGATGGAGATGTCCGTGGTTTTACTAGCTAGTATTTGGTAGGTGTGCCACGTGGGTTTTCTGCACAAAGGTTGTTTTACTTTTGCCTCAGTGTCACAGGCTAGTTTAAATTGAATCTCCATGGGAGTTAAGATCTTGTTGGGATTCACAGCTTTTGTAAGTGTTATGAGTAGCATGACCCGTCTACAAATGGATTAGAGACCCGCTCCACTAGGTCTCAAAGTGACTTAAAATGTGTTTAAATTCAAGAACTAGAATTTCAAGTTTCCACCGTAGGCACTGCTTTAATTGGTTCTTTGGTCAATTTATTCAACAATTCAACTAGATGAGTGATTTTGATGGAAAGCCAAAGCATTCGTGCAAACATGCCCCTCTACTCCTTCCCCTCCCCCCCCCCTTCTCCCTCTCTCTCATACAACCATGCTCCCTCTCTCTCTCTTAGTGCACATATAATATTTATATATTCATCACACCCCCATGTGTTCTCCATCTCACTTAAGTGTCTTCCTCACATGCCATCTGCAAACACATACATGCATACGTGCTTATTACAGACTCTTTCTCTATCGTACACAAACAGATTTTCTCTTGTGACTATCCCCCCCCCCCCCACACACACTCTCTCTCTATTCCTCTACTGCCTTCCCTCCACGTTTGTGTAATTGCCTCTCCTATCCAAAATCTAGCCATCATCTCAAGTAGCATGTAAGTATTACCGTGCTTTGCTTCCTTTGCCTTGGATTTTTGACATGATCACTAAACTCCAATGCCAAATATTTTGTGATGATGGACGCAGATATGATCTTGTTACCTCACTCCAAGAGATTAGTAGATCCAACCATGCTCGTTGTTGCAGAGGCCATGGGAGGTGGTGAATACAGATGAGAATGCAAGCAACACCCGCTTCCGTCCTCAGCTCGACCTCTTGAAGGCTAAACTCCAACGCCAAATATTTTGTGATGATGGACGCAGATATGATCTTGTTACCTCACTCCATGAGATTAGTAGATCCAACCATGCTCATTGTTGCAGAGGCCAACGGAGGTGGTAAACACTGATGAGAATGCAAGCAACACCCGCTTCTGTCCTCAGCTCACTCTACAAAGGAGAATACAGATGACATAGTGGTTGTGGTAATCGCAATGTCAACCATTTCCAACATTTTTTGCTTGCCTTTGCTTTGTGTGGTCACTGTGGATCACACATTTTCTAATTGTGCTAGAAAGGTAATACTTTGAATGATTGACATAGTACATATAGGCTATTCAAAGTAAGATGAAGTTTTCATCCAAGTATGATATCTTTGGAGATGATTAATCCTCTTTTAATTGAATCATAAAATCTATACGCTATGGATATTAGGTAAAGACACATTATTATTCATACACTAGAGGGCCAAATACTCTCAAATGAGCAACTAAGGGCTTACTCCTTTCAAGTCAATATGGCAATTTCACAAGACCATAGAGAAATTTGTAGTAAATGACTTTCCATATCTTTTGCTCAACCTCTTGAAGGTTTTGGTTGATGATAGGAGGGCTGCTTTGGCAAACTACACTTATGTGCAAGTTTAATATGAAGATGTCCGTGGTATTACTGGCTAGTATTTGGTAGGTGTGCCACGTGGGTTTTTTGCACAAAGGTTGTTTTACTTTTGCCTTAGTGTCACAGGCTAGTCTAAATTGAATCTCCATGGGAGTTAAGATCTTGTCGGGATTCACAGGTTTTGTAAGTGTTACGAGTAGCATAACCCGTCCACAAACGGATTAGAGACCTGCTCCACTAGGTCTCAAAGTGACTTAAAAGGTGTTGAAATTCAAGAAATAGAATTTCAACTTTCCACCATAGGCACTGCTTCAATTGGTTCTTTGGTCAATTTATTCAACAATTCAACTAGATGAGTGATGTTGATGGAAAGCCAAAGCATTCGTGCAAACATGCCTCTCTACTCCTCCCCCTCCGCCCCCCCCTCTCCCTCAAACACACGTGTTCCCTCTCTCTCTCTTAGTGCACATATAATATTTATATATTCATCACACCCCCATGTGTTCTCCCTCACTTAAGTGTCTTCCTCACATGCCACCTGCAAACAGATACATGCATACGTACTTATTACAGACTCTTTCTCTATCGTACACAAACAGATTTTCTCTTGTGACTATTTCCCCTGCCCCCCCCCCCCCCACACACTCTCTATTCCTCTACTGCCCAACTTCCCTCCACGTTTGTGTAATTGCCTCTCCTATGCAAAATCTAGCCATCATCTCAAGTAGCATGTAAGTGTTACCGTGCTTTGCTTCCTTCGCCTTGGATTTAACGTGATCATTAAACTCCAATGCCAAATATTTTGTGATGATGGACGCAGATATGATCTTGTTACCTCACTCCAAGAGATTAGTAGATCCAACCATGATCGTTGTTGCAGAGGCCATGGGTGGTGGTGAATACAGATGAGAATGCAAGCAACACCTGCTTCCGCTGACCTCTTGCTCAACCTCTTCAAGGCTAAACTCCAATGCCAAATATTTTGTGATGATGGACGCAGATATGATCTTGTTACCTCACTCCAAGAGATTAGTAGATCCAACCATGCTCGTTCTTGCAGAGGCCATGGGAGGTGGTGAACACTGATGAGAATGCAAGCAACACTCGCTTCCGTCCTCAGCTCACTCTAGGTACTCCCCCTAGAAATGAGAATACAGATGACGTAGCGGTTGTGGTAATCGCAATGTCAACCATTTCCAACATTTTTTGCTTGCCTTTACTTTGTGTGGTCACTGTGGATCACACATTTTCTAATTGTGCTAGAAAGGTAATACTTTCAATGATTGACATAATACATATAGGCTATTCAAAGCAAGATGAAGTTTTCATCCAAGTATGATATCTTTGGAGATGATTAATCCTCTTTAAATTGAATCATAAAATCTATACGCTATGGATATTAGGTAAAGACACATTTGATGGATTTATTATTCATACGCTAGAGCGCCAAATACTCTCAAATGAGCAACTAAGGGTTTACTCCTTTGAGGTCAATATGGCAATTTCACAAGACCATAGAGAAATTTGTAGTAAATGATTTTCCATATCTTTTGCTCAACCTCGTGAAGGTTTTGGTTGATGATAGGAGGGCTGCTTTAGCAAACTACACTTAAGTGCAAGTTTAAGATGGAGATGTTAGTGGTTTTATTGGCTAGTATTTGGTAGGTGTGCCACGTGGGTTTTTTGCACAAAGGTTGTTTTACTTTTGCCTTAGTGTCACAGGCTAGTTTAAATTGAATCTCCATGGGAGTCAAGATCTTGTTGGGATTCACAGCTTTTGTAAGTGTTACGAGTAGCATAACCTGTCTACAACAGATTAGAGACCCGCTCCACTAGGTCTCTAAGTAACTTAAAAGGTGTTTAAATTCAAGAACTAGAATTTCAAGTTTCCACCGTAGGCACTGCTTTAATTGGTTCTTTGGTCAATTTATTCAACAATTCAACTAGATGAGTGATTTTGATGGAAAGCCAAAGCATTCGTGCAAACATGCCCCTCTACTCCTCCCCCTCCCCCCCCCCCCTTCTCCCTCTCTCTCATACAACCATGCTCCCTCTCTCTCTCTTAGTGCACATATAATATTTATATATTCATCACACCCCCATGTGTTCTCCATCTCACTTAAGTGTCTTCCTCACATGCCATCTGCAAACACATACATGCATACGTGCTTATTACAGACTCTTTCTCTATTGTACACAAACAGATTTTCTCTTGTAACTATTTTCCCCGCCTACTTCACCAAACTCCTCAAGGTTGAGCTCATTGGAGATAGAGTCGATGTTGGGCAAAGGGGGATTGGAACTCTCATGTACTATGGCTACAACTATTTGCCTATTGCTATTGTGGCAACTTGTTGCTTAATTGACCTTCCTCCTCTTTTTGCTTTTAGACCCTCTCTCAACTTTCTTGACTGCCCTGTGGCAATCAGTCACAAGCCAAAAGCCAATAGATATCGTCGAGAATCAAAAGCCCATCTAACTCGAAGGACCACCAAATGGTACAGAGTTTTTGATTAAGAATATGGGAACACAAGTTGCCAAGCTATGCAATGACCAACAGTAAGAAATTGAAGCGGCAATTCAACAACTTAGCGAAACTCCAACAATTTGGAGCAACAATTCGATATAGAGCTGACTGATGAGAGGATTTTGGAGCATGGAAGGACTCTAGAGCATATCAAACATTATCTATGGGAAGAGCTAGAGAAAGAGATCTCAAGCAAACTCCATAGCACAATTAGATGAGTCCGAGGTAGCTGCATTATCAAACGGGTCACAAGATGGGTACCTCAAAAAGCTTTAGAAGAAAAATTGGCGTGAGAAAGCTAGATGTGAATTTGAAAATGGAGCATGGAGAGGGCTCTCAAGCATTTACATTGAGAAATGTGGGTGTGGCAAGACCACCTAGTAGAAGCGTACTTGCAATGACTCCATCCTTCAACCACATGGCACTCTTCTCTCCATTCCCTCTCCACTTGCCACATGGCAACCTCTTGTCTCCCACTCTCCTTAATATATAGTAAGATAAGATAAGATAAGAAGCATATATATAGTAAAAAGTAAGAAGTTGCAAATCTCAATACTATAAGAATTCTCACTATATACAATTATCTATTACTTAAAGTGTGCATAATAGTTCAATTTAATGACATTCAAGCACCAATGTACCAATAGGTAACATGAGTATGGTAGGATTTTGCACTTCATTTTTCTTCATTTTCTCTATGTAGGCCATAACAATCAATATCATTATATGCTCCTCGCCTGTGATTTTGTCGCTCTTTTCTTTTGTACCTACAGAGTCTAATTTGTCAATCTCTTTTCTTTTGCACCTACAGAGTCTAAATCTCTTATCTAATTGAGCGTAATGCACTCCAAGAATAAAGCATTTTGCATGTTATGAGGTTGAGCATATTCCTCTTTAAGACTAAAGCCTCCTACAAACCATGTGCACAAATTTCACAGGCTGCTATTATAGTATTTTCAGTTCTGCTATGAAACTACAAACATTGAGAGCTCACAACACTACTGCTATTATAATATTTTCAGTTCTGCTATGAAACTACAAACATTGAGAGCTCACAACTAGTACTTTCATTTGAATTAGTTGACTCAATGATGATATCTAACACTAAATAGAAAACACTAAGCTGATCCATGTTGCTAATGCAATCCTCTCTTGACACTCACAAAAGTCTTCCACTTTGGCTTATCCTTTAAACTCACCTGTTCTCTATACAGCTTTTTTGTGCAAAATCATCTTTGAAATCAAATCATCCTACAAGATAGAACACTTGTTTCAACCAAATATAAGACAAGGAAGTCAGATCATACGGCTCACAGCCTGTACGCCAAAAGAAAACAAGCGAAATCCTACGACACTCGAGCACACACTGGATGTTCAACCTAAGCATTCGGAGCTCTGAATCATATCTAAAAACACACAGCCACTCTCGATTCGGTGAAATGATGCAAAGAGAGGAGGCACCAATACCATCCTGACCCAAAACCCCAGGTAACAAGCAGCCAGGAGGACAATCCACGACCTGTCTCGTTCGAACGAGCGCATTCTCTTTAAAGAGCGAAGTAAAGAGCTACGAAATCTTGGGGCGCGCGTAACCCTAGATGTCTTGAGCATCCGTCAGGCTTTAAGCGCCACGCCATGTACGAGGAGTATCAGATGGTCCGCAATCGAAGAGAACGATTGAGATATTCAAATTGCTCCTCGTTCTCACCTATTGGGCAAGAGCTTGCACGACAGCATTTGTACACAGCAGGAAATCGAGTAGGAGACGATGCTTACCTAAATCGCACAAAGATCCTTCCAGAAGCAAAGATGATTTAAATCTACACAGCAAATCGTTAGTTTCAACACAGGAAATCGCACAAAGATACTTCCTAAAACAAAGATGGTTCAAATCTAGCAAATCGCTAGTTTCAACGCAGGAAATAGCAGGAAATCCAAAGATCATTGCAAAAACAAAGATGATTGAAATCTACACAGCAAATCGTTAGTTTCAACGCAGGAAAACGCATAAAGATCCATCCAAAAACAAAGATGGTTGAAATCTACAAGTTTCAACGCAGGAAATCCAAAGATCCTTCCAAAAGCGAAATCTACACAGCAAACCGTTAATTTCAACGCAGGAAATCACGGGAAATCGCACAAAGATCCTTTCCAAAACAAAGATGGTTGAAATCTACACGGTTTCAAACGCAGGAAATCCGAAGATCCTTGCAAAAGCAAGGGTGCTTGAAATCTACAAAGCAAATCGTTGGATCCGACGGAGGAAATCGCCGGACATCCGTTCCAAAAAATGAAATGTACAAATTCGACTTATAACACAGATAAGCTACCGTATACCAAAACCCTAACCCTAACCCTAACCCTAAACATGTCATGACAATTTATCTTTAATTCCGTCGCGCTCCCACTTGTCTCCTATGAGCAGCCTTTAGTGCTAGAAAGATTTGTGTCTAAAGCTAAGAATGGCCATGTGATTTCCTTTTTCATTGAGCAGGCGTCCGGTCTCAACAAACTTTCAATCTTGGTTTTGCTCTCCTACCTCCCCTAGGTTTTCATCCTCGCTTGTAACAAGCTTTGAGGCAGCACGAATCTCACCTCGATAAAGCATCCAACTTATGCACTCGGACATGGAGAGGAGGATGGCTGCCAGCAGAGGTGGTTGACATCACCCGTGGTAATGATATAATAAAACGCAGCCACATTACTACACTAAAAGATGATTGGTCTAATGGTTGAAGGAATCTTGTAGGTCCAAAGGCAGACAACCAATGCATTTCCCGCCCTTTTCTTTTTTTTGGCCAAGGAGTTGGGTGGCCTATTGCAGCAGGACATTATTTCTTTTCCTCCACCATCTTACCTATTGGCCCAAGTAGACTACGAGCCTTATTTCACAGAGCTCGAGAACAGATGTGGTAAAGCAATACAACGAGATTGTCCAAGAAATCTGGCAATAGACGTTTTGTGTTATAACGATCAAATTCGTTTTGCATGTCAGAAGCTCACCCAATCTTGCTTTTGCAAAGACGTCAACTCCAGTCGAAGAATAAAGAGGTGAGGTTAATCGACTTTTTTTGGTTTTCCTCTCGTTATTGCTAGTCCTAGCAAACCTCCGAAAAGGGCAACTCTTGAAGCACTATGCGATCAACAAACAGCTAAGAAGTCGTGTAAAGCCTTTCAAGCTGCAACACAAGAGGCGTACGATATAAATTCTTCTTCACAAACAAGCCTAACATAATCCAATCTCGAGAGTAGTCGTTAGCGCCTTCGATTTGATGTTCTTAAATCTTTTGCAGCTTTTACTTTTCTAACAGTAGACTCTCTACCTATCTAATCTGCTCTTTAGTGTTGTTGATCAGGCCGCCACTGTGACAAGAATCCGCGACCAGGGTGAGCATTATACCCGGCGGCACTTTGTCGACAATTTCTCGAAAGTTCGCTTTCATACTTCTCTTTTTACTTCTTTCTGACATTTGAATGTTTGAAGAGCTTGTGAGGTGTTGTGCTAAGGGAATTCTTGTCGAAGGGATTACGTCTACTAAGGAAATAGTTGGTCAAGGACTTAGGTCTGTTGTGGATGGTACGGAAAATTTATTTCAAATCCCAATATTGACTCCATTATAGCTTGAAAGCTAAGCAGGGGTGTTTATGTGTTTATCTTTAGAAGTTGTGACCCGTGAAAGAGAAGGCAGAGGAGGTTCGCACGCAATCGGTATTTAGTTTCGCTTTGCCTATTTGTGTCAGTAGCATTGTTTTGGTTTGTTGTAGATGTTTCGTAAAAGTGGTTTATTAGCACTACCCTGCTAGGGGCAGACTATAGTAATGAGATAGGATTTGTGTCTAAAGCGAAGGTCCCCACGTACGCTCATTTACGCTTGTAACCGGCACCGGCTCAATATGCTCAACTTGTAGCGGGAGATAGACTACTTTCACTCTCTCTCCTGCCCAATACTAACTGCAATGAGTGAGAGAATTAGAGGGAGAGAATATAGTGGACCTCCAAAGAGGAAATCAGATACAACTGAATGATGAATGCCCAAAGGGCTGAATACAACTGTATGGAGGGACTGAAACCCTCACTGCAAAACTAGAAGACTAGACTAGCTAGAGGAGGTGAATCCTCACTAGATCCCTGAAGAGGCTGAGGCTACCCTGCTGGTCTGCTGCGGGGAGGCCTGATTCTTGCTGCTCTGAAGGCTTGAAGGCCTGAGGAGTGGATGAAGAATGAGGTCCAAAGGCTGCCCTTTTATAGGCTGATAGGTCAGCCTGGCTGACTTAGTCAACGCCGGCCGTTGACTTGGCCAGCTGGTCAACGCCTACCGTTGACCAAGTCGGTCAAAAAGTTGACATTGACAAAAAAAGTCAATGTGTTGAATTATGACCAAAAAGTCAACTCTGCACTTTTTACCTGCGATGACGTGGCGGTGACTGCCTGTTGGCTGTGTGTTGATTGCTGATTGGGCTGCTTGAATGGTTGTATGGACGTCTACATGGCCGTTGACTTGGTTGCGTGCGTCGGCACTAGCTAGCATGGCCACGGGCTTGTGGAAGCTCGTGACACTTCTTCTCTCGTCAGGACTTTATTCTTTTTCTAATCGCTTCCAACATACAATGCTGTAGTGTTTTGTTTTGAGTGAATTTTATCCGCTTGAGGCTACGTGTGTTTGGTAGGAGATCGAGTGCGCGCTGGGCAAGGGAGACTACCCAAGACCATTACATTGCACCTCAGTTGGCCTACGTCCCAACATATTGATCGCGGCCTCTAACTCATGTATCAGAATAAATGCCTTTGCAATTTATGTCATTGAGTCTCTTCAAAAGAGGCAGTGCTCTCGGCACACTGTGACAAAGAATACAAAACTCTAGACAATGATCAAGCAAAGCATGCACAGACCAGCAAATGCAATCGTTGTATTGCACCCAGAGTCGATCGTTACAAACGTCTTTATAGGACATCGTGCATGTGTCCTATAATAATGATCAGACGGTGTACACAACTGTGCACATGATCATGGTTGTAGCCCAGGAATATAGGGATACGTGAATGTAGGAACCCATATGTACATAATCAGTGAGAGGGTCGTGGATGATCTGTCATACCCCCCTTCAAACATGACCCTTTAGTTGATTCGTTTATGTGATGCCTTGTTCTTGAGAAGATGATACACCAAGTGAGGATCTGAGTGTTTCAAACCGAGGCCGGGGTAATGGCTTTGTGAGAAGGTCAGCTGGCATGTCGGTAGTGGGCAAATATCGTACATGAGAACAAGATCACGAAATGTAATGGAAATGCAAATGAAAGTGCTTGGTCCGAGAATGAAGAACAGGGTTTTTGGTGAGAGCAATGGTGCTCTGATTGTCACACCATAGAGTGGTAGGTGCTGAGGAAGAACTCTGATTCTGAGAAATATCTTGTAGAAGCCTATGAAGCCAAACCACCTCACGGGATGCAACAGATGCAGCAATGTACTCAGCTTCTGTGGATGATAATGCCACTACTTTCTGAGGCTTGCTGAACCAACTTACTGAAGTACCATTGATGAGGAAGCAACAACCAGTCACTGAAGGACCAGTATGAACATCTGTGCCCCAATTTGCATCAGAATAAGCAGTGATTTCAAATGTAGTAGTGGATGACGATGATCGTTGAAACAAGAGGCCGTATGTAGGAGTCCCACTGAGATAGCGTAGAACTCATCTAAGCATTTGCCAATGAGTAGTAGACAGGTTTGTACTGAACGTGGAAAGAGCAATGACAGCAAATGCTATGTCGAGGCGACGACAGACCATTGTATACAAGAGGCTTCCCACCAAGTTACGATAAGGAAATGAGGATGGTGAGGATGTGGCAGAAGGTGAGTTGAGAATATGAATGGAACCAGGATCCATTGGAGTGGCTGCTGAATTACAAGAGGACATGCTATACTTCGAAAGCAAGTCCCGAATGTATTTGTGTTGAGACAAATGAAGAGTTCCACTCATACGATTTCTCTGAATTTGCATCCCAAGGCAGTAACCCAATTCACCAAGATCGACCATGTCAAAGGTAGATTGAAGAGCTGTCTTAATTTGTTGTAATGCATGTGAATGGTTGGCAAAGATTATAATATCATCAACATAAAAGAGTAAGGAAGACAATCATAGTGGATTGATGAAGGATATAAAGATTGGAATCCGCAGTGGAAGAAGCAAACCCATATTGATGTAAAAATGAGTCAATTTTCTCGAACCATGACCGGGATGCTTGCTTCAGTCCACAGATAGACTTGAGAAGTCTACAAACATGTTGAGGATGAAGAGAATCTGCATATCCCTGAGGTTGAAGCATATAAATTTCTTCATGGACTTCCCCATGTAAGAAAGCAGTCTTTACATCCATTTGATGGATGCCCAAATCAGCTTGAGTAGCATATGCAAGCAAAACACGAATAGTGGTAAGCTTACCCACGGGAGAAAACGTCTCGAAGTAATCAAGACCCGAAATCTGAGAGTATCCCTTGGCTACAGCCTACAAGACGAGCCTTGTACTTCGAAAGAGAACCATCAGCATGGAACTTCCGTTTGTAAATCCACTTGCAGGAATATGAGAACGTTGAGGAGGAAGGGTAGTGAGAACCCAGGTCAAGTTGTGAATGAGGGAAGCATATTCCTCATCCATTGCTGTCTGCCAATGAGTTGCATCAGAACCTGCAAGAGCATCTTCATCGGTAATGGGATCAGGACCATTTTCAACATGACAATGAGCTTGTACTTGAAAACATGGGCACTCAGCAGCATAATGATTACGGGCATTGTCAATAATCTTCAGAGAGGGCTTTCTGGATCGTGGAGGAAGAACCGGAGGAGGTGGATCAGATTGGGGATCAATGTCTTCACGGTAAAGATCATCATAGATTGTATCATCTGATGGAGGATAAGGAGGGGACTGGGGAGTTGATGATGAGGAACCAATATCAAGAGAAGGCTCGGGAGTAGGCAACAGAGATGAATTGTTATCATGATTGATAACTGGAGAAGAAATCTGAGGAAGGGAAGCATCAGTGGCAGAAATGTCAGGAGGATCGGTGAAAGCAGTAGATGGACCATTCTCATGATCAGCTACCTCAACAAGTCGAACTTCATCAAACAGTGGGCGCATCAGGTGGAGGAGAATGAGCTGTTTCAGGAAACAGAGAAGAGGACATTGTGGGACCATCATGAATAGTTCCTGGGAATACATCTTCATGAAAAATTCACATCTGTGCTTACAATCATGCGTGAGAAAGTAGGATCCCATAATTTGTAACCACAACGATCAGATAGATAGCCAACGAAAATATCTTTGTGACTTCTTGGGTCAAATTTAGAACATGAAAAGCTTGAAACCTTTGCATAAGCTTGGCAGCCAAATACTCGAAGTGAAGATACATCAGGCTTAGATCCATATCATTTCTCATAAGGAGTGGAGCCAGATAAAGCAGCAGTGGGGAGCCGATTCTGAATGTAGATAGCTGTATGGACAGCCTCTGCCCAAAATGTAGGGTCAAGGTGACTGTCAATGAGCATTGTACGAGCAGCATTATTCGCTGTTTGATTCTTGCGTTCAGCTGCACCATTCAACTGAGGAGTATAGGGAACAGTAAGTTGTCGTAATATTCCATGATCTTTGCAAAATATTTGAAATTCATGACTAAGATATTTGCCCCCATTATCAGAACGTAGCATCTTGATTTCGTGACCAGATTGTAACTCTGCAGCACTCTTGTAATGATGAAAGCATTCAAATGCTTCAGATTTTCTTTTGAGGAAATATACTTCTGTCCATCTACTGGCATCATCAATAAATGCCACGTAATATAAGCTTCCACCTTTAGATGAATGGGCATAGGACCACACAAGTCAGAGTGAACGAGTCCAAGAATCTGAGAAGATCTTAACCCTTGTCGATGAAAACTTCTCTGTGAGTGCTTGCCCAAAATGCATGACTCACATGATGTTGAGTGTGGGATGCTTGGCCAAATCCAAACCTTGAACTAAGTCATGTTGATGCATATACTTGATAACTCTGAAATTGACATGAGCTAATCTTTTATGCCATAAATCAGAATTACTCATGCCAGTAGCCATAAGAAGGATATCCTTGATGCCAGTGGTATCTTTCAAAAGATACAATGAATCTTGACGAATGCCTTTGGCAATGAGTGCTCTGGTATCTTCTCGTCGAATCAAACACTCGTGTGCTGTGAATTCTACACTCATTCCCATGTCAGTTAACCTTGCTGCTGAAATGAGATCACGTTTTAAATTAGGCACAAATAAGACACTAATTAATCTAAATGTATCTCCAGTGCCAAGCTGAAACTGTATATCGCCCACACCTTCAATGGGATGTTCAGAGTTGTCACCCATTTGAATGGTTCGTGTGAGTTGACAAGGTTTGTATGATGCAAACCAATCTGAGTGGAATTTCATATGCTGATTTGCACCAAATTGTCAATCACTTGGAATGGTGACAAAAAATGGATACCTCTTGGACATTATGCATGAGCGCTTTGTTGTTGAATGCACTGGGAGGAAGCGACCCGCCAATGGAAGGAATTGAACTGCTAGTGAGCTCTTTTACGCGCTTCTCGAGATTTGCAAGCTTGTGTCTGCACTCAAATTCAAAGTGACCTTCGACATTACAATATCTACAGTTCCCTTTCCATCGATTTGATCTGGGACCAGAAGAGGGCCTTTGCATTGTGTGTGTGATCAAAGTGAGATCACTAGCAGCTTCTGAGCTCAATTGATCTTTCTGCAGTGTATAAGATGTATGATCAACATTGGTTCCAGATTTCGGCATGCCGAGGTCAATCCTCATCATCTCCTCCTCATATAGGGCATTAGCAACTTGCTCCCATGTAAGACCTTTGTTCGTCATGAGTGTGCTTCGTACATTATGCCAGGAGCTTGGAAGCGACTGATATAACTTCAGCTTTTGTTGCTCGATGGGTACTTTGTATGCGTCCCCTAAAGAAACGAGTTGATCAAACAAGTCCTTCATGGTACGTGCATGAGTACGTAGGTCCTTGTCGTCTACATACCCCGGTGATTCTCTAGCTTGTGAAACAAGTGAAGTATTTCAGCTTCTGAATGCTTCTCATATTGTTGTATGAGCCATTCCCATAGATTTGTACTATTCTCACAGGGCGCCGCCAAGATAATCTCTCGCTTAAAGCTGAGGCCAATTGTTGCGAGAGCCTTGTCTTCTCTGGATTGCCATGCCTTTTCATCAGCATCAACATTCGGTTTTCGCTCCGTTCCAGACACGATCATGTAGTAACCTTCACCTTTGAGAAAGAGGGTCATCATCCTCTTCCACGCGTTGAAACCAGTCCCATCAAAGATTGGGACCATGCGATGTTGATGCACTAGTCGACATCGGTCACAGGATTCAGGATCATAGGGATTCGATACCAATGACAAAGAATACAAAACTCTAGACAATGATCAAATAAAGCATGCATAGACCAACAAATGCAATCGTTTTACAAACATCTATATAGGACGTCGTGCATGTGTCCTATAATAATGATCAGACGGTGTACACAACTCTGCACATGATCATGGTTGTAGCCCAGGAATATAGGGATACATGAATGTAGGAACCCATATGTACATAATTAGTGAGAGGGTCTTGGATGATCTGTCACACTGTGCCTCTTGTTTATTAGCATTGCCTTGCAAGGCAGCACTCTATTGATACTTTTCGTTAAAAGTTGTCCTTCCAATGGTTGTTTGCCACATTTGTGCCACGTGACCTATACCATTCTCTGCCCATGCTTGGAATGTTCTCCTCTTGTCCATACCAATTTCAATGCAAGACTCTCCATTCGCTTCTATTTTCTGTTGCACTTGAATCGACATCTGTCTCTTCAAAGCTTCTCAACAAACACTCTTAAAGCTTAGTTCATTCGGACGTGCCATCAATGAGAAGTAGTTTTTGTCTGCAATCAAAGAAGAGTTCTTATCTAAGAAGACGTAACCATCGCTCTTATCGAAAACTTATACCTGGTGATTGACAGTTCGTTAACATTGCCTTGTTTTGTTTCAATTTCATGCTTTTTCGATATGTTTTGGTTTCGGATATAGGTTTTGCATTTGGCCAAAACAATCTCTATTTCTCTGTCCCTCCTTTCAAGCCCGCTATCTAACAAAATGCACAGTGAAATCCTCTATGAAATGTATGTATCGCAGACGTGTTCATCTGTGAACGGAAGGACCTTTCGTTTCATTGGACGTTTTGGACGTGGAATGGAGGTAGTCTGTCCATGTGGAGCCCTAGCCCCTCAAACCATCTCTCTGTGTGTGCATACCAGCACCTCTTGTCTCCCCTTGCTGCAAGTGCCATAGAAGAGGACAGTGCTAACCATGGTATCCTGTAACGCCCAGAGGTGTAATCCCCATACTCCTTGACTTGGTACAGATACGTGATGACTTGAAATGTAGTATCTAGTTGTAACAAGAAGTGTTTTTAAACTCAAAGCCATTAGTGGGATGCTTGTGGCATATTGTTTCAAGTTTTGATTTTGAGATCTGTAATCTTCCACCTTCGTGTAGTCTTCTAAGGTGACTGCATTCCCATCCTCGTCCTATATAACCTCCCCAATGCTGTTCACTCTATAGAAAAGGTCCTCAAGCAAAAAAAAAGTTTGTAGGACTCACGATGGATGGATTAGCAGAGCTAGAGTGAGGGGTGATGTCTACTCAGTAATGTTGGCTCTCACACTCAGAGGGAGACACGAACTTCGAAGCCACAAAGTCCCCACATAGCTTGAGGAACACCCCTGCCCATAAATCAAGGAGCTCACGAGGACATGGGTTTGAATCCCTTTTATTACAGACTAGACTTTCTTTGTTTCCTTGAGCGTCTG
The DNA here is from genome assembly GCF_047967505.1 of Dipteris shenzhenensis. Taxonomy (NCBI): domain Eukaryota; kingdom Viridiplantae; phylum Streptophyta; class Polypodiopsida; order Gleicheniales; family Dipteridaceae; genus Dipteris; species Dipteris shenzhenensis. The sequence continues at coordinate 38,705,006 of NC_141628.1, read as the reverse complement.
TTGATCCTTTGAGAGGTTGGTGATGGAGCTACTTCGCTTGGAAGCTCCATTGGAACTTGGGGCTGCACCCCGTTGTCTCCTAAAAGCACCCCACTACATTCGCTTTGCTCGTAGCTACCCGCTTCAACCTCCCCTTTCCTAGTCGTGTGGTTTGCGTGAGCACCAGGAGACTAGTTACGTTCTTCATTAGCTCGTTGTTTCTCTAATTTTTGAAATTACTACAGGATTGCTACTTCTTTGGCTCGCCCCAGGAGATCTCGACCCGACAGGGATTCGTGTTGACTGCTGGAAGGGCTATCTAGTTCCTTCCTATAACTTGTAGTAGCACCCCTTGCTTATGCCTTTCAACAGGATTATGCCTTTCAATCGACTAGCTCACGGCTCCTACTATACATACCCTGGAACGACTATAGCAAGTACTTGGCTGAGAGAGGCCTCTCCTCCTCGGTCCCTTGCGCACTTGACAAGTAGAATTATCTGTTTCCAAGCCTGGGATCTCAACTGTGTCGATATAGATTGGCATCGAATAGAGGATTGGAGCTTTCGAGCCAGGTTTGGTTGAAACCTGTCTGGAGCCAGTACGAAAGAAAGAACTTCCCTCCAGTTTCATGGGCACACTTACGGTTATAGAACATTGTTCGAAAGCATTTTGGCTTCACAGTAACCTACCTTATGCTCTCCGCCATGACAGTAGTAATCATGTAGCTCCACGCTACTGCTATACGAGGTTGGATACTGGTACCCATTTCGTTGCTGAATAGTCTAGATTGCCAACGCCGTTCATGGGAGGCTTGCCAATTGTGGTGAGAGGCTACAGGTATATCATGGCGATGGGTCTCCCAGACTACTACTAGGAGTAGAATTTGGTGTGTATATGCAGAATACACAGCTTGATCGCTTTAGAAAATATCCGTTCGCTGGGCAGTGGGAACAAGCTCTACTGCTGCCATCTCACAACCATGTTTGCTAATTCTACTGCCAATGGAGGCGCTCGGTCCTCAAACTGACCGTAGATACTGACCCTCCGACTAACTACGAATGCTCTTTTGCTTTCCTACACAGTGACTCAATCCTAAGATTTCGCTACACATTGAAATGCTCCTTTGTATTACGTAATTTTGCATATGATTTCAAACTGTGGAGTTACATTGCTCTGTTTTACGTGAATGCACAATCCGATTGAGCCACAAAGTTGATAGCACTTCCAGGGCCATGGGCGGAGATGGTAATCACGGCGGTAGATCTGCCCATTACGTGCCAAACCTTCATAAAAATCTCCTTTCACTTTGTCTGAGATAGCGGGTACTCAGGTTACCGATGACATGATGGTGTAAAGATAACAATTATTCCAGTTTTTTAATGCCCTAGCAGATTCGTGGTGGCCGAGTCAACTTTCCCTGTAGTCATGGTTGCTAGGTCAGATCATAAGCTATGTGTTGAGTGGCCATTGCATTCTGCTCAGGGCCTCGTTGGAACCACTTTATGTTTCTACATATGGATTGTCATTGGACCCATGATCTATTTTTGGGTTTCCAAAAATCCACTTGGAAATGTCTCTAACGATTTATAGCATTTCTTTAACTTTTTGGATCCAGCTATTGTATTACCATTGGAGTATTAGAAGGAAAAAGGCCATCATTTCTCATGTATTTATCATGGGGTGCTAACTTGAAATTTAAGGTAAATTTCCATGAGTAATATGTTACCCTTAGGATGGTCTCGGTTTCTAAATACCCTCCATATTGGAGTCCTGGTATCAGGTACTTGTATGCAAGATCTATTTTCATTCCTTTCCTTAGATTTGGCATTGATTTCTTCCTTTGGAGTATGAGAATACCAGGATTTGATTAATGCTATGCTTGTGGGGTTTCATTGAGCCCATTGGGATTCATCTACCATTGGGCTTCCCTTTAGAACTTCATATATGATTGGTTAGTGAAAAATGGAATTGTCTTGGATATGACCAGAGTCAAGACAGGTTTTACCCTTGTGTTCTATATGCAGGTTTCTATGCATCATTTTTTCAGGATTCTTGTTTGTAGGTCTAAGATGATTCAACATTATGATTCGATAAGAATTGAAAATAAAGGATAACAGGCCTGTGATTATTCCATATATCCCCTTGAGAATTACTTTAACATTTTATAAGCATTTCTTTAACTCTTTAAATGCCAACTTTCGATCTTTTTTAAATACTAGAATGCCAAGATTTGATTTTGTTAGTTTAGATAGAGTGACATGGATAACAACTGTGTGACGGCATTGAAGCCTGCAGTCCCATAGTGCATTGTATTCATGTTCTAACATGTGCTTGTAGATGGATGCAGGTAAGTTGACACACCTCTCCATCGGATTTTCAAGTAGAGTCTTGGGCATGGTATTGCGTAAAAGGATGTTGGCAACCTTGAAGGATACACTTGGGAGACTTATGATGGGAGATACAGTACTCTCGACCCTATCATGCACACTTACAGAAATGTATATGTTAGCAATGAGAACGAAAAATAGAACTACCTTGTAACTTGTTGAATTTAGAAACTATGTTATGGTCTTTAACATTGCTGGAAATTGATAAAGGAGTTATTCTCTTGTAGATTAGGGATGCAGCTAGAAATTACTCTCTTGGATTCTTGATTAGAAATGCAGCTAGAGTAATAAGATAGAATCCTTCTTGCTCAATGATTCTTTTTGCTGCACCCTTAAGCATTAATATAAATGTAATTATAGTCATGATGAAACAATGGCTGCCAAGGGCCTTTCGAAGCTATGTCTAAGAATGTTGAGTAGTGGAGATTTAGATTCATTGAAATAGCAGGTAACACACACACACACACCTCCTTTAAATGCTATTACATCATTCCCATACATGCACCTCAAACTTTGTAGCTTCAGATAGACCTTTAATATATTGCAAAATCACATATCTGAGCACACAAGCAGTAATTTTGAGTAGTTTTGTTTTTTGAACCACCTCAATCCGAGTTATGCATAAAATTTTTTGACCCTTTGTAGTTTAAGCTATGTATATGTGAATGGGCCCAAAAAAAAGACACGTGGCATTTGCCATGTGTCTTTTTTGATACCATGTGGCATTTTGGTCATCGAAATGCAACGTTGCTCTTTTTTTTTTTTTTAAGGGAGGGGAGTGCTTTCATGGATACATAGCCAAAACTTTGAATGGTGTTAACCATGTGGCACAACAAGGGCTAGAAGTGCAGTCTAGGACAACACCGATGAGAGCATTGTGTGTGTAGAGTAGCGGCAAAGCTCTCATCGGTCCCTCCAAAACTCTGATCTAGAGAGAGACAGACTAAAAGCACTCTACAGTGTTCGTGGATTACAAGGAAAAGAATGACAACAAGCTTGCTCCCTCTATCACCAACGCCATCTTTACCATACTCATTAGGTAAAGACAACCGCAACACAACATCATCTACACACTCAACCATAACCCAAGGACACGTAATCAAATTGGTCCGGGGGAGTTGTTAACCCTATGGCAACAAGGGCCAGAAGTGCAGTCTAGGACAACAACGATGAGAGCATTATGTGTGTAGAGTAGCAGCAAAGCTCCACTTGTAATATCTTGAGCTTGAAAGATGGTATGTTGAATCCTACAGGATGAGGATAGCCAAAATCCTCTCTAGAAAAGATCCAATCATACTTGCAAAATTTGGATCTAGAGAGAGAAAGACTAAAAGCCTACACTTTTTGAGGTCCCTCCACTTTGTGTAGAGACCCAAAAGGTCCCCCGACTATGTGCAGAGACTCAAAGGTCCCCCCACTTTGTGTAGAGACCCAAAAGGTCCCTCCCAAAAGTGGAGGGACTCTTGTCCAAAAGGCCTCCTACAAAAGAGGTCCCACCATGGAGGTACCTACGAATCGTGTAGAGACTAACATGTATAATTATATCTCAAAAGGTCCTCCCACTCAAAATCATAAACAAGTATGTCTACTTCTCCAAGATCAAGAACATCCAATTGTGGTTGGTTTTTGGTACCCCTTCTTGTGCTTTTCTTTTTTGGACATGCGACTAATTCTGGAGTGTATTTTCCTTTCAACGTATTAGCATGCATAGTCCTAAACCATTGCACAACAATGGAAGCTACTTACCCTCGCATAGACTTTTGTGTTTCTATCACTTTTGCAATCCAAAATGTAAAGAGAGTGGGAGAGAAGTAAGGAGTCTCACTTGCAGCTTTCTCACATACACAATGGGGGAATACACACAAAGGTGGAGGCTGAAAACTATTTTCCTCTTCTTAGTTGTGAAAGCCAAAAGAACCCTCTCTTAGTACAAAAGAAATAGGTGAACCCTATATGTGGGTCTCAAACCAAACTCAGCTAACCTAGGTGGCATACTAACTGAGCCACTAACTAGAGTACATAAAGATAGCTGTCATCCAGCTATTATTCATGGGCGGTGTACCAACCGCATCTACAGCTAACAAGTCGGTGACATAAATGCACAATGGTCACCCTGGCATATCACGAGCGGAGCTCGATATCTCAACACTCCCCCTCGAGCTCAATCCCAATTCCTGCACACCAAGTAGGTCTCTGAACTTGCGTAGCTTCTTTATACCCAATGCCTTCGTGAATATGTCAGCTACCTGATCCTCTGTGGTGACATAAACTAGATCAATAAAACCTGCTAGAACCTTCTCTCGCACATAGTGATAATGCACCTCAATGTGCTTTGTTCTAGCATGATAGACTGGGTTATTTGCCAAGTGTATACTGCTCATGTTGTCACAATAAATGACAATTAGCCCATCTGTAGACTGATGCATATCATAAAGTAGCTTATGCAACCAAGCTACCTCACATGCAGCCATTGTTGCACCTCTGTACTCAGCCTCTATGCTCGACAAGGCAACTGTAGGCTATTTCTTGCTGCTCCAAGTGACTGCAGCACTCCCAAAAGAGAACACATATCCACTGGTAGATCGTCTATCAGAAATGCTACTAGCCCAATCAGCATCAGTGTATCCATGCAACTGTATCTGAACCCCAGTCTCATAAAATAGTCCATACTGCAATGTGGACTTCACATACCTCATATGCGTCTAGTCGCATCCAAATGCGGTTTCCTTGGAGCCTGCATAAACTGACTTACCAACCCAACAGCATAGTTCAAATCTGGCCTGGTAATAGTCATATAAATCAAACTTCCTACTATGCGTCTGTACATAGTAGGGTCTTCCAGAAGCTCACCTGCATCTGCGCTCAGCTTCACATTCTGCTCCAAAGGAACTGAAATAGGTTTACAGCCTGTCATCCCATATTTGGACAGCATGTCCAATCCATACTGCCTCTGCAAGAGCCATATCCCACTTGTGGATCTAATCACCTCAATGCCCAAGAAGTAACACAGCTCTCCCAAATCCTTCATCTCAAACTTCTGCTTCAATAGCATTTTCACATGAAGGATTTCTTCATCACTATCACCTGTGATGATCAAATCATCAACATAAATGACAAGCAGCATAATGCCTTTCTCTGTTTTTCTCAATAAAGTAAGAAATCTGCCTTGGAAATCTGAAAGCCAATAATGACAAGATATTGTCCTATCTTGTCCAACCATGCTCTGGGTGCTTGCTTCAAGCCATACAAGGCTTTCTTCAACCTGCAAACAAACTCAGGATGAACAGCATGCACATAACCTGGTGGCTGCTCCATATAGACCTCTTCTTGCAAATCGCCATGCAAGAAAGCATTCTTTACATCCATCTGATATAAATGCCATCCCTTTGATGCAACCATAGCAATGACTACTCTTACGATTGCCATCCTTGCAACCGGACTAAATGTTTCTTCATAATCAATGCCATATGTCTGTGCATACCCCTTGACAACTAATCTTGCCTTGTATTTGCTCACAGGACCATCTGCATTGTGCTTCACCTTATAAACCCACTTGCAGCTAATTGCATTCTTGTCTTTAGGCAAAGGCACCGATTTCCATGTAGCATTTGCTTCCAAGGCATCCATTTCTTCATCCATGGCTGTCTCCCATTTTTCTTTTCCCATGGCTTGCTCAAAAGAAGTGGGTTTTGGTTCATGTGTCACTTTGACCATATAGGCATAGTGAATGGCTGTAAATCCATAATATTTTAGCCTATCCACAGGAGGATACTTAGATCTGGTAGACCTAGGCAAAATAGGCTCACTACCAGGTGCTCTCAAAACATCCCTTGTCTTCCTTACTCTAGGTGTAACAACAGAAGGAATACCCAACTAATCATCAAGGCTCTGTTCTGAGCCACTGGATTCACCACCCACATAAGAGTGACCTGCATTCACATCAAACATGGGCTGATCTACTTTCTCTTTTCCTTTTTGTGATACTTGCATACCACTATCTGCATTGCTTTGAGGAGATCCTCCTGCTCTCAATCTGCTTATCCATGGCGAAGTATGTGAACCACTGCTAGAGGACACTACAGGTCCACTAATATTTTGTGATTGCTGCTGTGAATTCTGTGCAGCATTACCATTTTGTGCATCTACATCATCAATCACATTTACTGGTTTATACCAGCTGCTCATCTCATAAAAAACAACATCTCTGCTTACTATAAACTTATGAGTAGAAGGGTTATAGCATTTATACCATTTTGCTGCAGAGAATAACCAGTAAAGATGCACTTCTCAGCTTTTGGATCCAACTTGGATCTCAACTAATTTGGCACATGAACATAGGCAATGCAACAAAAAAATTTCAAATGAGCAACCAAAAACTTTCAAATGAGAAATATCTGGCCTCCTACCAGTATACCTCTCTTCTGGCGTCATGCCATGTATTGCTGTAGTGGGAGTCCTGTTCATTATGTAGACTGCTGTAGCAACTGCTTCAACCCAATAATAATCTGGCAGGTCTTTTTCGTTGAGCATGGCATGAGATACCTCTCCAATATGCCTATTTTTCCTTTCAACAAGCCCATTTTGATGTGGGGTATGACTGCATGAATATTGTTGCTTTATGCCATGCTCCTGTAAACTCATTTGAGAGGTACTCTCCCCCTCCATTTGACCTTAGGCATTTTATTTGTAGGCCTGTTTCTTTCTCAACCATAGCTTTAAAAGCTTTGAAATGCCCAAACACTTCACTTTTCTTTTTCATAAAATACACCCAAACTTTTCTGCTGTAGTCATCAATAAAAGTGACAAAATAATGAGAACCTCCAATAGATGCAACTTTAGTAGTCCACACATTAGAGTGGATTAATTCCAATGGCCTCTTACTCTCTTGAACATGTCTAGGAAATGATTTCCTTGCCTATTTTCCAAATTGACAGGCTTCACATACCTTATGCATTTCTGCAACCTTGAACTTAGGCAATCCTGCAACAATATTGTGGGCCTGCATTAATTTAAGTCGCTGTACATTAACATGACCAATGCGTTTATGCCAAATATCAATATCTACAACTACACTGGTCCCATGTGCAAACATTGCTGCACTCAATTCAGGCATGTCTGCATCTAACGTAAACGTCCTGCCCTTCTTCTTCCCTTTTGCTATCAAGCGACCTTTATTTTTCATATCCTCAACAAAGCATCCATGAGGATTAAATCTGACTTGCAAGCCCTGCTTAACCATTTGACCAACAGAAACTAGGTTCTTGGTGATATTCGGGACATGAAATACATCAGACAGGTATTTCTTTTTCCCATCCTGCATAGACAAAGGAATTTTTCCAATCTGCACACAATAGGATGTGCAGCATCATCACCAGTCTCCACAAATCCTGGTCTTTCCATTTTCCTTGCATCCTGCATCCATTGTCAACATACCACACATCATTGCTTTCTTTTGCACTTGTCACAGAATTGGTCATGTGCTGCACCATAAAAAAATGCTCATTTATGTCATCACCCTGTCTACTAGAGGATGCATAATTGCCTTGCTGCAATTTTCCAGTCATGATGTTATTCTGCCCTTTATAGTAGTCTTTAACCATATGACCCATTTTACCATAGTAGTAGCATTCAACATTGTTGTTTGCATTTTGGCCTCTCTGCCAACCACCACCTCTTTGGCTCCCCCTGCCTCTAAGGTTACCACGTCCTCCTCCATAGGACTAGTTTTCTTGAATTTGCTGCATATTCTAATTTCTGCCATGACCTCCAGATCGGCCTGCTCTACCTCTGCCTCTACCTCTTCCAGCATTTGAGTAGAAGACAGTTTATTTTGAAGTTCCTCTTGAAGAAGATGCACCACCATTTCTGCTCTTCAGAAATTAGAAGAGCAATCAACTCCTCAAAATCAGGAAATTTTTCATGGATGGCAATGGATGTCCGAAATTGTGCATAATCCTTTCCTAGACCATTCAAGGTCACAGAAACTAAATCATCATCTTCCACTGGCGACCCAATGGAAGCAAGTGCATCTGCAATCTTCTTCACCTTCATGTGGTAGTCATTGATGCTCATATTTTCTCTCTGCACATTATGCAACTCCTGCTTGAGCTGCATTTTCCTGGCTTGCGTATTTGTGCTATACATTTTTGTCAAAGTATCCCATGCCTCCTTCAGTGTACTTGCATCCTAAATATGCACAATCATAGAATCTAAAATACTAATAGACAGCCAGTACATAACTTTTATGGCTCTCTCATGCCATCATTTAAATGCCTACAACTCTTGTTGATTGGGAACATTAGGAATAACCGGTTCTTGTTTAGCTCCAGTAATGAACTCCCAATAGCCTTTTCCCTTAAGGAAATTCGTCATTCTAAACTTCCATGCTTAGAAGTTGTTCTTGTCAAGTTTTTCAGTGACAATCTATGAAAGAACATCACAGGCCATTACAAAACACTGCAAAATATTCTCTCATTGCAAAGAACACAACTTCTGCCTCACAAGGGCAAATCTACAAAACTGACGAAAGTGGTATTTGACCACACAGTCACTTCCTAGTGACGATTATGCATCAACAGGCAATAAGAATGATTCTGTCACTCCCAATATCTCTGCGCACATGCATACAATGCAATTTCTGCATCAACTTTTCACCGACCTACGGAACAGTGGTCGCACAGCAAAAATAGGGCACTTTTTTGAGTGCCTATAGAAAACTTCCGCCACCAAAACGGGCCCCGAAATGGCCTCGAATCATCGCACTGCGAAGGGTGTCCCAATCTGAGACAGTGCACTCTTGCACTTTCCGGATGTGCTACCTGCAGAGATTTGCTCCCAAACTCGTAAAAGAACAGCAACACTGATCCTCTTACCAAGACACCATGAACTTGGTTTGCTTTCTTGAGCTTCTTACCACGAACCGAGCTCTGATACCATGTGAAGAGAGTGGGAGAGAAGTAAGGAGTCTCACTTGCAGCTTTCTCACATACACAACGGGGGAATATACACAAAGGTGGAGGCTGAAAACAGTTTTCCTCTTCTTAGTTGTGAAGGCCAAAAGAACTCTCTCTTAGTACAAAAGGAATAGGTGAACCCTATATGTGGGTCTCAAACCAAACTCAGCTAACCTAGGTGGCATACTAACTGAGCCACTAACTAGAGTACATAAAGATAGCTATCATCTAGCTATTATTCATGGGCGGTGTACCAACTGCATCTACAGCTAACAAGTCGGTGACATAAATGCACAACGGTCACCCTGGCATATCACGAGTGGAGCTCGATATCTCAACACAAAATGGATGCCCAAGAGGCTCCTCTTGAGTGCAAGTGTTACAATCATGGATCCAACCTTCAAATGTTGTATGGAACCTGCCCACATTTCAGTGAGCTCTTCTCATCTTTGACAAATGGATGCCCGAGAGGCTCCTCTTGAGCAAGAGTTGCAATCATGGATCCAACCTTCAAATCTTGTATGGAATCTGCCCACATTTTAATGAGCTCTTCTCATGTTTGACAAGATCTTCACCAAGATACATCTCTCCTGTATGTACGTAAATTAAAGCCTCAACCTCAAGTGATAGACTCTAAGGTTGTACAACTTGTTTTGAAGGAGGACAAGATGTTGGCCATATAAAATCATTGCACAAAGTAGTAATGTTACTCTTGAACAATTCAAGGATGAGGGATTGTCCTTCAAAGAAATTATTCCACCACACTCACCCACTGTCTACACTTCTAGAGTACGCTTTTGCCTTTTCTATCAAACCTCTCTTCTCAGGCATGCACCTTTCATAGTCAACATCCCTTCCTTGAGCTTGTGCCTACTTTACCTCACTCTCAATCATGAATTTCATGGATTGGAATGAAAGATAGAAATTGCAATAGCATATAGATATGTTCTTTGATCTGCTTTTTTCTTTATGAGAAATTGATGCTGAAAACTGAAGTCATTCAATCTCTTGATGCAACATTCATCACTTAGTCCACCTTGAATAAATCTCCTAAAATCATAGGTCTCTTTCAATTGACAAACTTGAGGCCATGGAGTATAAGATTCTATCATAAGATCCATCATCTCTTCCAAAGTGAATGCACTATTTCTTCCAAGCTTCTTGAAGAATGTACTAAACATTTGATCTATTTGATCATGAGTATGACTGACCAAGAGAAATCCAACTTTGATCTTATGAATAACTCCCTTATCCACAAGCATGCACAAGTATGCAAGGAATTTTTGGTTTTGGTTTTCTCTTGCTATATTGTCAAGATGGTTATATAGGGTTCTTGAAAGGGGACCTTCCCATGGTGTGAGAATGCGATGAGTTATTGTGATTGATAGATTTGCATCATTATGCATATTTGGATAGGTGAAAAACACCTTAGCTAAGTTGGATCCTTTTGTGATACATGAGACATCCCACAAGATGCATTTCCACAAATGTCTCTTCCTTTACATCTTTTGGAACTCTCATAAAGTGAGGCAAATAGGTCTTCTTTTGATCCTTACCATCCATAAAGAGACCAAGATACTTTTTTGGATTCTTCAAGCACTTTCTTCTATGTTTTGCCAACTTTGATCATTCTTGGGCCTGTAGAAGTATGATAAGGTGGTACACTAGCTACCACATTTTTCAATGGTAGTTACCACTAGTAATAGGCCACAAAAAAATAAAAAAGGAGCATTAAGCATACATCAAAACCTTATGCTATGACTATTATAGCAAGAGCTAATGAAGCACCTTCATATGAGCTATTAAGCACCAAATTTGGAATTTATATGATAAAATAAGTGACAAATTGAGCATCCCATAGCAACCTATCCCACAGATAGGTATCAAGTCCATTTTATCATTCTTCTAATTGTGTAATTATCCCATCAAGTACAGTTTTCTTGTTGTGGGTAGTACTTCTGGATTCAAAGAAAAATAATTTTCCATACATGATAGGGCCTTATTTCCAACATGCCCAATCAGATGTGGATTCCTAAAACACTTTGTTCTCTTTTGTACATGATAAAGCCTTGCATTCCCCAAGCTATGAATGTTTTTAAGGCAATTTACATTCTCCCTAAATGATACTCCACCTACTTAGTTTTTAGGGAGGTGATTGCTTCATCCAAGTAATAATCTTGTTCCTCACAATTCAAACCAAAGTATTGTGTCCTAACAGCTTTCAACTTTCTCACACCTAATCTCCCTAAACAATTTTGAACACAACACATAGTAGTGCATGTATCCTTTAACTGAGCCGCAGATGTCAAGAATTCCATTCTTCTCCTATGGTAACTCATGAATATTTTGTCAATGTGCATCCTTACATTTATTCTTCGGTTCTTTGGAGGGATAGATTCATTTTGCTCAGCTTGTGAAGGCAAAGGCACAACTAAGATTGGAGTTATCATATGACAATTGTGCATCCATATCTTGCATGGTAGTTGAATGAACTTTAGGCAAGCATTGGTGACTTTGGAACTGTTGCAATACTTCTTTGGTTCAATCCTTGTTGAAGACTCTAGTTCATATGAGGATACTTAAAGATTCATTTGCTCACCAACATATTCAAACAAGAAGACATACACACTCTTATGGTCGCATTCTGGGTTGTATAAGGAGATTAAAGGTCCATGAGGGTTGATGAAGCTTGTATTTTGAGATGCCCTTCGAGGAGCTTAGAACATAGCTTGAGACCAAGACAAACATGTTGAAGATCATGCATGACCACAATGAGAAAATGCCTAAATAAGCTTGGCATTGTAGTATAGACAAATGTCATCCAAGTTTATATAAACTTGGCATTGTATATAGAAAAATGTCATCCATGTTTATCTAAACCCTAAACCCTGAACAAACCCTAAAAATTAACACCATGAACCAACCTTAAAAAATCGAACTAAAAAAGGATTAAAATGATGAAAAAAATATATTATTTGTCCATATTTTGGAAAATACATACTTTCGAAGGTAAAACTCTAGACATGAAAAATTCCATTTTGAGCCCAAAAATTAAAACTCCTTTTTTACCTTTTTATTAGAAAAAATTGACTATTTCTTATTTTGGACTTCAAATAGTAATTTAGGTGGATTTGATTATCTTAGACTTTAAAATCCAAATCCTAAACCCTAATGTTCATTGTTCCCCAAAAGCTAATCCTCCCCTTGCTAGCTTTGACACCCTACCAAATCCCACCTTGTGTGGGGGTTAAAGGCCACTATACCTTTGTATGATACTCAAACACATATATATATGGATGACATAGAAGATTAGGGTGTTCTTTATCCACCAAAACTTGTGTGGCTATCTCTTCTGGCTCTACCTCTCTCTCACCTTCTTCCATTCCGCTTCTGTTGTTGAGATCTTTCAACTGGTATCAGTGGGTGGGTGTTCTAGTTGAGCCCGAGTGTGAGCTTGGAGCTCGAAGTCTGTTGCTACACCTCTGTGGGAGGAAGGAGAAGCTCCGTTGGGTGACTTTACTTGCATCTTGGTGTGCAGAGACCTTGCAAAAACCTTTGGAAAGTTCTCTGAGTGGTTGTTTTGCAAGCCAGCACGTGGGTTTTGGAGGAAAAAGATGTTTTTTGATGATTTCTCTATTCCTTTCGACGTGACTGAGAGTCCGGAATGACTTGCAAAGGCAACCATTGCATGCTTTTGGTGTCTACTACACTTTGGGAGTTTGAAAACACCTCCATTCTTGAATTTGGCATCATTTTGTTGGATTTCTGACTCATTGTCTCTGCTCCAACGTTTTTCTGCCAATGTGTTAGAACTCGAGTTTGAAGCAACCATTCATAGATCTGTCCATTCCGATGGACTCAAGAGGTCCTAAAACTTCTCACCATTCACACTCCAGTGGTGTTTACAAATGGGTCTAGTCCGTGTGTTGGACCCAATCATTGGGACCATGGTTTTCAAAACCGTTTGTTTCATTGTGTTCCGGAGGCCCAAAAATCCCTACTTGCCAGCTCTTATGCAATTCTGTGGAGATTTGGAGAAGTTCCATCTCTCTGAGGTGCTGAATCATCTGTTTCTCTGTCAAAAATCCATCCAAAGATTTAAACCTTTGATTTTTGGATTATAGGTCAATTGCAAGGGTTGACTCCCCGTTTCCCATTCATCGGTTGGGATTTTGGAGTTCCACCAGAAGAGAGATCTTTGCAGATTGTCTTGATGAGTCCGATTATGCAATGATGCCCATGTTTTGAGGCATCCCAGGTTCTATTTTCAATAACAGTCATTGCCGTGGGGTCGTGATTTTTGGATATACCTTATAGAAATCACTATGGTTGCAATCTGTGCGCTCATTCATGGTTTGCATTGGGTTGCAGTCAATGTTTACAAGCCATTTGGATGCATTTTGATCCTTGTTGGATGTGCTAATAGGCCTAGATTTCCTTCTGGGATGCTTTAGTGATGGATGTTAAGCACAAAGATGCTATTTTATGCTAAGGGATAGCTTTGACATATTGCAGTGGATGCATAGGTTGTGCTATGATCTCTTGGATGAGACATTATTTATGCTTATGCCCATGGATGATGTTTTTGCTTGAGGAACTTGGCTCTCATTGGCATTGGGTTTGCCATTATTTTGTCATTGCAGGTTGACATTTTCTTTTGGGCCAGATTTGCTCATGGATGCATAGTATATGCACATGAGTCGAATGCATTTTGATGCTTTGAGCCTTGAGTTTTGGTGACACTATCCATCATTAAGGAAAACATATTTGGGTGCACCTGGTATTTGGTGTGATTTCTCTCTTGCAAGTACTAACATTTGGGATTTTGTTTCATTTGCATCATGGCATCCTCTTCTATGTCTGAAAAGGAGTTTTTTAGCATTAAAAAGTTTGATGGGACAAACTTTTCTTTGTGGAAAGAATAGATAAGGGATGTACTTATTCAAAAGAAGCTAATTAAACCCTTGGCAGGGAGGATTGGAGCTAAGCCTATAGATATTCTGAGGATGATTGGAATGAGTTGGATGCATTAGCAAAGTCTACTATTAGACTTCATCTTGTAGAGTGAGTTTATCTCACAGTAGTAAATGAGCAAACTATGGAAGATTTGAGGAAGAAATTATGTGCCACTTATGAGAAGGAAACTGCCTCTAATAAGGTTTACCTCATGAAGAGGTTGTTTGAGCAGCAAATGAAGGAAAGGTCTCCATTGCTTCTCACTTGAATGAATTCAATATTATTTTCAGCCAACTTCAAGCTCATAAGATGAATTTTGATGTAGAGACTAAGGCAATATTTCTCTTGTGTGCATTGCCATCCTCATGGTGGGATACCTTACATATAGCTATTAGTAACTCTACAACTGGTGGAGTATTGATGTTTGATGATGTTGTGGGTAGCTTGTTGTGTAAGGAGATTATACAAAAGTCTATGGAAGGCAACAAGCAGGATGCAACCTTAATTTTGCAAAGGGGTAGAACATAGTTCAAGGGGAAGTCCCAAGAAAGAGGGAAGTCTCATAGAAAATCTAGGGCATGGAACACTGAGTGTTACCATTGTGGCAAGAAGGGCCACATGAAAAAGAATTGCTACAACCTGAAAAGAGAGCAAATGGATAAGAAAAAGAATGCAAATTGGGGTGCAAATAAGAAGGAAGAGAGTCCAAGGAAGGACAAAGGAAAAATGAAGATCAAGGAGATCAATGCAATCACTGATAATAGTGACAATGAAATTCTCTTCATGTCTAGTCTTCCTATAGACTTGGTTACCACTTCAGATGATGCATATTCCCAAGATTGGATTTTGGATCTTGGTGCTTCATTCCATGTTACTCCCCATAGGGAATGGTTCTCCACTAATGACATTGGAACGACAGGCTATGTGGATCTTGGAAATAACTATGCATGTGACATAGTGGGAGCAAGTGACATAAAGTTTTCTTTTGCAAATGGGTCTGCACTTGTTTTGAAAAATGTGATACATGTGCCTAAGCTGACCAAGAGTCTTATTTCATTGGGTCAACTAGATGATGTTGGTTTTCAGATGACCTTTGGTTTTCAGAGTTGGAAAATTCAAAAGGGCTCCATGGTTTTGGCAAGAAGTTCCAAGTGTGGGACATTATATCCCTTACATGTATCAAGGGTGTCTAATCATGTTATTACAATAACCGAGCAACCAAGTACTTCTTTGTGGCATTATAGGTTGGGGCACATGAGCCAGAATGGAATGAAACTCTTATGTTGTTTGGGTTATGTACCACATTTGAGTTTCTCTAACTTTGAATTTTGCGAGCATTGTCTCTATGGGAAGAAGACTGAATCAACCCATAAAAGAAGGGGAAAGAAAGAGCTTGAAAGGCTTGATTTGGTGCATTCAGACATATGTGGTCCCATGCCTATGTGACATTCATTGATGATGCAACTAAGAAAGTATGGGCTTATGGTATAGCTCAAAAGAGCGATGTGTTCCAAGTATTTCAAAAATGGCTGGCTTTGGTAGAAAATTAGTCAGGTAGAACACTTAAATCCCAATTGACTGACAATCGTGGAGAGTATCTCTCTCATAACTTTCAGCACTTCTGTGATACACGTGGGATTAAGAGGGAGTCTCCTCGTACTCCAGAACAAAATCTAGTTGCGAACCAAACCATTCAAGAAAGGTTGCAATGTATGCTTTCCAATGCAAGTCTTTCTGGTGGTTCTTGGGTTGAGGCAATGAAGACTACAGTGCATGTGATCAATAGATCACCTAGTAAGAGTTTGGATGGTAGTATTCCTTAAGAGGCATGGAGTGGCAAGAAGCCTTCTTACTCTCATTTGCACATATTGGGGTGTGAGACATATGCACATGTGCCAAAAGAGCTTCGGAAGAAGCTAGATCCTAAGCCTAGGAAATGCATCTTTTTGGCTTATGGTGAAAGTGGAGAGATGGGCTATCGTCTCTGGGATCCAAAACCAAAGAAGATCATACAAAGCCGCCATCATGTGGTCTTCAACAAGAGGAAGATGTATAAGACACCCATAAGGGATGTAGAAATGAGGAGAATCACTTTCTAGGTTGTGAATCCACCCAAATATGTTGATAAACAGCAAGTTGTCCATGCACCAAATGTGTAGGAAATGGTGCCACCAGGTACTCCCACAGGTACACAATCAAGGGCTGATGATGGATCATCTATTAGTGTAAATGATGAGCCAAATGTGGCTGATATGCAGGTGGGACAACAAGCTGAAATGCCCTTGAGAAGATCATATAGAGTGTCTAGACCACCTAATAGATTTGTTCTAGGGGCAGACCATGTGATGCTTACTGATTGTGGTGGGGAGCCTTCTTGCTATAGAGAGGCTATGATGCATGAGGATCAGTGCAAGTGGGAATGTGTTATGCAATCAGAGATGAATTTACTCATGAAAAATAAGACTTGGGACTTGGTTTCTTTGCCACATGGAAAGAAAGCATTGTCATGTAAATGGGGTGATGATGTGCCTAAGTACAAGGCTCATTTGGTTGCTAAAGGATTCAAGCAAGAAAAGGGTGTGGACTTGATGAGATCTTCTCTCCAGTTGTGAAGATGACCACACTTAGATGTGTACTTGGACTTGTGGTAGCAGAGGATATAGAGCTTATGCAGATGGATGTCAAGACAACTTTCTTGCATGGGGATTTGCATGAGGAAATTTACATGGTATAGCCGGAAGGTTTTGAAGAAAAGAGCAAAGAGAATTTGGTTTGCAAGCTAAAAAAGAGTCTCTATGGCCTTAAGCAAGCACATAGAGAATGGTATCAGAAGTTTGATGCTTTCATTTGGTCCCAAGGTTTCAGAAGAAGTGAGATTGATCAATGCCTCTACACTAAAAGGGCTAAAGATAATATCTTGATACTCTTGGCACTTTATGTGCATGAAGATATGCTATTGGCTAGCAAGAAATCTTATGAGCTCGATGCATCGAAGGCCAAGTTGCACCTTTGACATGAAGGATTTGGGACCTGCAGGTCATATTCTTGGTATGCACATCACACGTGGCCAGAGTAGGAAACTCCTTTGGCTTTCATAGGAGTATGTTACAAAAGTGTTGTAGCATTTCAATATGGAGGGGGGGAAGGAAGCAAGTACTCCATTGCCTCCATATGTGAAACTGAGTCAAGTAGATAGTCCCAAATGAGATGAGGAGAGGGCCATGATGGCCAAGGTTCCTTATGCATCAGTGGTGGCTATTGGGAGTCTTATGTATGCTATGATAGCTACTAGACCAGACATTGCATTTGTAGTGGGAGTTGTCGGTATATGGCTAATCCAAGAAAGAGGGATTAGGAAGCAGTTAAGTGCATCATGAAGTACATGAAGGGTGCCAAGGATATGTGTATCTACTTTAGCAGAGGAGAGATGAATGTACTTGGGTACACAAATTCAAATTATGTAGGGCATGTGGATAGCATGAGATCCACTTCTGGTTATGTGTTCACCTTTGCAGGTGGTGCAGTGTCGTGGATGTCTCACACACAGAAGTGTGTTGCTTTGTCTACCATAGATGCCGAGTATGTTGCAACAACAGAGGGTTGTAAGGAGGCTATATGGCTTGATTGGCTAGTGGGAGATTTGGGAATTCATACAGGTGTACCGACATTGCATAGTGATTCCATGAGCGCTATTTAGCTAGCATGAAATCTAATCTTTCATGCAAAGACCAAACACATTGAGGTCAGGTACCATTTCATCAGGGAGGTACTTGAGGACAAGCACATAGAGCTTGTCAAGGTTCATATAGATGATAACCCTGCAGATATGCTGACAAAGAGTCTATCGAGTCAACGGTTTGACTGTTGTTTGTATTGATGGGTATTGGATAGTATGTCCATTGGTTGTTCTCCCTTAAAGGCACATTGGCCTTTAAGTGGGGCCTTTAAGTGGGAGGTTGTGGGGGTTAAAGGCCACTATACCTTAACCCCGCTTATGTAAAATACTCAAACACATAGATTAATGGATGACATAGAAGATTAGGTGTTCTGCACCTACCAAAACTTGTGTGGCTCTCTTCAATTGTTGAGATCTCTCACCCAGCATCCAAAATGGCAAGAAAATCCACAAAGTGAGTGGAATTTTTGGATATTTTTTTTAATTTTTTCTCAAATTCATTGAATTTCACTTTCACAAATTTCATTTAACTTTCTTTTTTTGTGAATTTGAAAATCATCACCCAAATCTGATCCACGGGATCAGATTAGCAAGCTTGTGCACCCAAATTTGTGTGCATCCATGTGAAAGGCTGCACACCGATCCATGGGATTGGATCTATATGTGTAGCCTTTGATGTATGCAAATATGATCCTTGGATTTGTGTGCACCTACATGCAAATCCGATCTCAAGGAGATCGGATGGGATGTCATGCTGCCCATGGTTGCATCTAGATGTAGATAATTATTCAAACAATTCTAATCCTTGGGATGGAAATTACATTTCTTGGGTAGTTGTAACTATTTTCTAATCCTTAGGATTAGATTTGATAGATTTTTTGTGTTTTCGACCCTTATATTGAATTTTTTTCGAAGAATTGTGTTTCAAGGTTATTTTAGGGTATGTTTTAGTGAATTTTCTTGGGTAAAAAAGATGGTTTTGGTAGTTTTATGATTTCTTTTAGCATAAAAGATATGTTTTTATCCACTACAAATTAGTTTCTTCTTACTTTTTTGTTATTCTTAAATAATTTTGCCGAGTGTTTGTGACTCATATGCCATTTTGCCATGTATTTTGTTGCAAGAAGTTAAAGGTCAAGATAAAGCATCCAGGAGGTGAGAAAGGGGACTTTGAACCTTTGCTTTCCTCTCTTGTGACAACACCTCCTAAAAAATCCACTAAGAAAAGGATGATGACTAAGAAGACATCGCCTCTTGCTCAGAAGTAGCTTTTTGTCTCTAGTGGCCAACCAAAGGTCTCCTCAATCTGAAGCCACCAAGTCAACAAAAGTTGCTTGCAACACCGCAAGGATACCCTGAGGAAGTTGTCACACATGAATATCTATGCAACAGATGGTACTTGGAGGAGAAAGACACTCAACTATTACTGTATTTGGCAAGAGGTGTGATCTTCTTTGAGGATGAGAAGAACTACAAGTGTTGTGGCCTTGTAGGGTCACTTACCTATAGTGAAGAAGGACCCAATGAGGTGGTGACCTTTTTAGTTACCAAGGGTGTAGCCACTAGTAAGAGGGATATCTCTATTACAGAGATCAATTATGACTATGATATGGTGTATCCGATGGAGCTCAGAGAGAAGTTCAAAGAAGTAGTAAGGACCAAGTCCAATCTCCTACTCGTACTATTGCCCTACATTTTCAATGAGAGGGAATCAATGGAGATTGAGAGCAAGAATACGACAACACAGGTTGAGAGCAAGAAAAGTATGAAGACATATTCTTCTCTTGGGCTAGTTGTAGAGGGTAGTTAAAAGGGTACAGGGAAGAAATAGAAACCTGCTCCAGCAAGAAAGATTCTGACTCTGAGGAGGGTGAAGGTGAAGACACTGCTATTGTGACTATTTTGCTTCAAGCATCTAGTATTGTGGACTCCAAGTAGAATAGGGCAAGGGAGAAAATCAAAGATACCAAGCTTGTTGAGGTTAAAACTTTTGTTATTCAAGTTAGGAAACTTCATAGGTCTCTTGTTGATCTAGAGACAAAGAGAAGGTCTCTTGAAGTCAGGCTAGCCCACCATCTTCATGTGAAAAATATTAAAACAAGAAGATTTATCCTTTTGCAACAGTGGTACCTTTCTTGGTTATCGTGGATCCATCTGTGTCCTGACAAGGAAAGGTTTAACAAAAGTAAACTAAATCTATAGGATTATTTTGTAATTGGTGGATGTCACAATGCAGAGGCCCTGAGACAGTTGTGCAGTGAGTATCTTGACTCCCCCTACTTCAAATCTATAGATTGTAAGATCTATGTAGGTCTCACTAAGGAAGAGAGAAATTTGTTGTCTTGGGACCACAATAATGATAATTAATATAGACAAGGCATGACTTTTATACAAAAAATACTTGGATTCTATGCAAACTAATGAAAAGGTTACACTTCAATTCGTGATTTATTGCTATCAAGAAATGGGTTTAGTTTTTGATGAAAAAAATGCTCTGATGCTATGATGAGGTATGACCAGTTCTTCCAATTGGTGTTTACATCCGTCCCTATCTAAGATATACAAGGAGAAATTTTTGATATGTGGGAAAAGGGGAGGTGAAGGGGTGGAAGCACTTGAAAGCCAGGGATGACCCCAATGTGATTATTAAAGGACAGAGTAAAAGGACATATGTTTTAGTTAAGGCCTTGTCAGATGATATGAAGATCATAGTATGGAGGTCCATGCAAGGCATTAAGGTGGAAAAGGTCATCCAAACTCCATTGGCCCAAGTCAAGGCACGAGAGCTCTTCCTAGATGAGATGTCCTTATTTTTTGAAGAGTAATCTTCTATACTCTTTCTTGAATGAGTTTGTTTTTCATTTCTATTTATATTATGTTTTTGTATGATGAATCCAATATATTCTTGTCATTGTCATTTCTATTTATAAGATGTTTTGTAAAATCTAATATATTCTTATTATTACAATATAAGAGAATGCAAGAGCAGATGATGGTTAGACTCAATGAACCATGTAATGCAAGGTCCATCAAACTAAGATTATGCCAACATGTTAGAAACACCAAACTCAAGCAAAATCTCATTCAATTAAGAGAGTATGTTTAGCGTTTATTTACCTACAATAGGACAAAAGAGAACAAGTCATCCATCATCACCAAGGGAAGCAGCTGCTACACTAATACCATATCTAACTTAGTTCTTTGTAAGCTTATTCCATGTGGGAATACCAACATGTCCATATCCAAACCCATAGGAAATTCTAACAATATGAAGTCTGTAGCCCATTTTACTTTCCTTCCCATCCTAGTATAATCCGTTCCCTTGCTCGCAACTCCAAGAAAGAACTCATGTATCTTTGTATAGGCATCATTCTTCTTGGAAGTTGCAAAATATAATCCCATGGTAATGTAATCACCTACTGCAGAACCAAACTTAGACATGTCTCCATGGCCATCAAAGGTGATGGGGGGTGATATGCAAATGTGATGAAATCTTTTACCATTTTCTTTTTTCCTACAATTAGCTCAAATGCTTTAGTAATCCACATTCGCTACTTCTGCAAAACAGAGATTCCAATACTTTAGAACTATAACTTCCATATAATTTTTCTACCAACAAGGCTACAAAATAAGTGATGGCATACCTTTCTCTTTAGCTGTTTGTTTTGTCTTCCTAGATGACATTCTCTTTGGAGTAACTTCATTACCAGTCTTCTTACTTGTTGAGTGCTCATCAAATATACTCTCTCAAGTCTCACATGTAAGTACTTGCCTAGTTGGAAAGTCAATCCACCATGCAACCTTTGCATTGAGTAGGCATCTCAGTTAACTTATTCTCCTTCATAAGGTTCTTCAAGTACCTTCAATGTGGGAGAAGTTTATTACTTACCAAATGGACAATATCTAGTTTTCTCTCAAAGAAAAGACTAATAGGTCATGCACAAGTACCTAAACACAACTCTTTGCACAGCCTGGTCAATCTCTATAGCCTTCCTTGGTTCATGTCCATCTCCTATGAGGATGAACATCTAGCTCTATAGGATCATGTCCTAGCTTTAGAACCCTCTTTCTTGAACCTTTTGGCAGCATTGCTACAATATGTGGAGAAAAAGCAATGATTAATAAGAGTAAAGCTAACCCAATGCAGAACAAAAAAGGAAAGAAAATTACAATGAACCAAAAGTGAGTGCAGGGTAATGTAGAGACCTCAACACTACTTTGCATGTGTTTGGCTGCAACACTAGAATCTTAATGAGCCTTAAGTTCATTTGACAATAGGGACTTACGTCTTATTTACAAGTTTAGTGCACTTACAGTCAAATAATAGTGCCTAAACATCCTTGCTCTAGTAGAGGCCACCTTACTAAGAAATGTATATTATTCTCTTGACTAAAAATTATGCTAGAAAGTATTTAAGATTATCATGAATAGGATGCCTTAATAAGCTCAAAAAAGTTGGAGCACCGTTACAACTTGTGTAGAAATCAAGGAGGGTATTTCTTCCTGAATGCAACTAACCATCGCCTACTCCTCTTTTTCCCAAATAATAACATCCCCAAAGCATAGTCTAAAAAAAGTCACATTGAGAGGCATGGAAGTGGATAAATTGTCTGCAAACAAAACTACCAAGTGGCTTGGGTAGTAATCGGCCAAAAGCATGCTCTTTGCATGCTTTTGGACCACGTGTTAACACATAGACTTGTAAAAGCATGCAAAGAGTATGCTTTTGGGCAAGACATTTTAGCATGCATGGTCATGCTTGGGAGTAAATTGTCAGGACTAGCCACTATCAAGTCAATGCCCTATGGCCTAAAAGTAAATTGTTAGGACTAGCAACTATCAGGTTAATGCCCTATGGCCTAAAAGTGTATGTGAGAAGTTGTTTATGATTATAAGGCATAAATGAACATTGTCTCAAATTTGGTCCACATGTAAGTACATTGTCATCACTGAATGTATGTGACAATGTATGCTAGTATATTGTCATCACTGAATGTATGTGACAATGTATGCTATAGTGTCTAGGGCCAAAAGTATGCTCTTTGCATGCTTTTGTACCACGTGTTAACAGGCTTTCCAAAAGCATGCAAAGAGCATGCTTTTGGAATAAACATTGTAGCATACCTTGTCATGCTATAGAGCAAATAGTTGGGAATAGCCACCATTGAAAAAACAAAGACCATGATAGACTGATTCTGAAATAGATATCCTATAGAGGCTCATGGTAGAAAAATAAGGCTTGGTTTTCACTATTTTCCCCTTTCCTAGCTCTCTTCCATTTCTTGTCTATCAACGAAAGGCTGGAGTTACTTTTTAGCAGGACATGTACATGAGTATAATCTTAGGGCACGAATGCCATAGCCAAACATGGCATCCGGCTGCCATGGGGGTGTTGAGAGACCACACTCAACATCATGTGACTACATGTGCTTAGCACTAACACATATAGAGTGCTATAAAGGAAAGGGTTAGATGCCCTAACCCTAACCCTAAATGGGTTTGTATATATTCTACATTTTCAACTAAATCTAGTGTACAATTAGTCATTTGTGGTGTGCTCTCTAGCTGTGCCCTCTCTCATCATCTCCACTCTTCTCGTCTCCCCTCTTCATATTTTGTCATGGTATCAGAGCATCCTTGTTTTTTGCTGAGACATGGTGATCCTTGTTTGAGAGTGTGACAAAGATTGAGAGATTGAGAGATCGAGTGTTTCTATCCTTTCACTTTTGTTGAGTGATAAAGATATTTCTGTCCACTTGAAACTTTCATTCATTGAGACTTGTTCATCTTCCCTATCAGCATGGCACTATTGCCAATCTACTTGACGTTGACAAAGGCTGGAAAATGGATTGTACCTAATGCTCGGGGATGGACATAAACTCATCAGCTACCAATTGGGTTGACTCGGATAATTGCCCTGGTCTCGAGAGAAAGCCTAGCAAGTCGGTTCCAGGAAGCCAGCTATAGGAGGAGTCACTAAAACGAGAGTGGCAAAAGTGCCATCTGATAGAGAGTGCCAATGCCTCAAAAGCGTTATGCATCAATGCTCCCACATATGTTTCCATCTTCCCTTTTAGCATGGCACTACTGCCAATCTACTTGACATTGACATAGACATAGAATGAGAGTGGAAAACTAATTGAGATTGTGGAGATTGGCACCAGTGCCATTCTCCATAAACTCTCATGGATTAGGATGCCTCCTAGGGTCCAAGGTAAAATAATTCCTATGCATCCCATTAACGAAGCTCAAGGTCATTCTGATAGAGAATGGCACCAGTGCCATTCTGATAGAGAGTGCCATCCTAATAGATAGTGCTATCCTATTAGAGAGTGCCAATGTCTCAAAAAATTAATGCATAAATGTTCCCACATTTGTTTCCAGCTTCCTTGTTAGCATGGCACTACAATCAATCTACTTGACATTGACATAAACATAGAATTAGAGTGGCAAAATAATTGAGATTGTGGAGATTAGCACCAGTGCCATTCTCCACAAACTCTCATGGATTAGGATGGCTCCCAAGGTCCAATGTAAAATAATTCCTATGCATCCCATTACCAAAGCTCAAGGTCATTTTGATAGAGAATGGCACTAGTGCCATTCTGATAAAGAATGCCATCTTGATAGAGAGTGCTATCCTGATAGAGAGTGCCAATGTCTCAAAAATTTTATGCATAAAAGTTCCCACATTTGTTTCCATCTTCCCTGTTAGCATGGCGTTGCTGTGCCAATCTACTTGACACTGACATGGACATAGAATGAGAGTGGCAAACTAATTGAGATTGTGGAGATTGGCACCAGTTCCATTCTCCACAAACTCTCATGGATTAGGATGGCTTCTAGGGTCCAAGGTAAAAAAATTCTTATGGATCCTATTACCAAAGCTCAAGGTCTAGCAGTTATGATATAAATCGTTTAAAAACAAAGGACTAAACTAGTGATAAAATAAGAAGGAGGTACATGAATTGCATGAGATTGGCACAAGTGCCATTCTCTACAAACTCACATGGAGAATTCTCTACAATCTAACTTCAGTAATCTAACTTCAGTGGACACTAATCTGATTCTCTTTGTGACTGACACAAATGAGATTGGCACCAGTGCCATTCTGATAGAGAGTGCCATTCTAATCCATGAGAGTTTGTGGATAGTAGCACTATGCCAATGTCTCAAAAATGTTATGCATAAATGTCCCACATTTGTTTCCATCTTCCTTATCATCATGGCACTGCTGCCAATCTACTTGACATTGATTGACATTGACATAGAATGAGAGTGGCGCTAGTGCCATTCTAATAGAGAGTGCCATCCTGATAGAGAGTTCCAATGTCTCAAAATTTTATTGCATAAATTTTCCCACATCTGTTTCCAACTTCCTTGTTAGCATGGCACTACTGCCAATCTACTTGACACTCACATAAACATAGTTTGAGAGTGGCACCAGTGCCATTCTAATAGAGAGTGCCAATGTTCCACATCTGTTTCCATCTTCCCTATCAACATGGCATTGCTGCAAATCTACTTGACACTGACATAGACATAGAAAGAGAGTGGCACCAGTGCGATTATGATAGAGAATGGCACCAATGCCATTTTGACAGAGAGTGTGAATGTCTCAAAAATGTTATGCTACATAAATGTTTCACATCTATTTCCATCTTCCCTATCAGCATGGCATTGCTGCCAATCTACTTAACACTGACATAGACATAGAATGAGTGTGGCATCAATGCCATTCTGATAGAGAGTGCCAATGTCTCAAAAATGTTATGCATAAATGTTCCCACATTTGTTTCCATCTTCCATTTTAGCATGGCGCTGCTGTCAATCTACTTGACACTAACATAGACATAGAATGAGACTGGCAAACTAATCGAGATTGTGGAGATGTGCACCATTTCCATTCTCGACAAACTCTCATGGATTAGGATGCCTCCCAGGGTCCAAGGTAAAATAATTCCTATGCATCCCATTAACAAAGCTCAAAGTCATTATGATAGAGAATGGCACCAATGCCATTCTGATAGAGAGTGTCATCCTGATAGAGAGTGCTATCATGATAGAGAGTGCCAATATCTCAAAAAATTAATGCATAAATGTTCCCACATCTGTTTCCATCTTCCCTATTACCATGGCACTGCAGCCAATCTACTTTACATTGACATAAACATAGAATGAGAGTGGCAAACTAATTGAGATTGTGGAGATTGGCACTAGTGCCATTCTCCACAATCTCTCATGGATTAGGATGGCTCCCAGGGTCCAAGGTAAAATAAATCCTATGCATCCCATTACCAAAGCTCAAGGTCATTCTGATCGAGAATGGTACCAGTGCCATTCTGATAGAGACTGCCATCATGATAGAGAGTGATATTCTGATAGGGAGTGCCAATGTCTCAAAAACGTTATGCATAAAAGTTCCCACATATGTTTCCATCTTCCCTGTCAGCATGGCACTACAGCCAATCTACTTGACACTGACATAGACATAAAATGAGAGTGGAAAACTAATTGAGATTGTGGAGATTGGCACCAATAACATTCTCCACAAACTCTCATGGATTAGGATGGCTCCCATGGTCCAAGGTAAAATAATTCCTATTCATCCCAGCTCAAGGTCATTCTGGTAGAGAATGGCACCAGTGCCATTCTGATAGACAATGCCATCCTGATAGAGAGTGATGTCCTGACAGGGAGTGCCAATGTCTCAAAGATGTTATGCATAAAAGTTCCCACATCTGTTTCCATCTTCCCTGTTAGCATGGCACTGCAACCAATCTGCTTGACACTGACATAGACATAGAATGAGAGTGGCAAACTAATTGAGATTGTGGAGATTGGCACCAGTGCCATTCTCCACAAACTCTTATGGATTAGGATGGCTCCCAAGGTCTAAGGTAGAATAATTCCTATGCATCCCATTACCAAAGTTCAAGGTCTGGTAGTTATGTTATAAATCCTAAAACAAAGGACTGGACTAGTGATAAAATAACAAGGAGGTACATTAACAATTATATCAATTTCCACTTCCAATATCTAGTTTAATATTATCATAGCCAATCTCACTAGTGCCATTCTTTCAGTTTAGCATGGCACTACTGCCAATCTACTCCTATAATGTAAAACATTTTATTACATGATTTTTTTTAAAATAAGTGATTACTTGTCACATGATTTATCATTGCAATCTCCTTTTTAGTATATATTATAACCAACTTGTCACATCAGAGGGAAAAGCACGCACACACACACACACACATGTATATAGTTTTTTTCATATATCTATATATATATATATATTACTCATACATATATTTATATTTATAAACATACATATATTTCTATATTTTTTTTAAAATTTATAGTCTATTAGTTCCTAGTTTAGGATTAGTCGATTAGATCCTAGTTTAGGATTAATCTACTAGTTTAGGATTAGTCTATTAGACCTGATTAGTCTATTAATTTAGTATTAATCTATTAGATCTGATTAGTCTATTAGTTTAGGAATAGTCTATTAAGATTAGTATATTATTTTAGGATTAGTCTATTAGTTTAGGATTAGTCTATTAGATCCTAGTTTAAGATTAGTCTACTAGTTTAGGATTGGTCTGTTAGTTTAGGATTAGTCTATTAGATCCTAGTTTCGGATTAGTCTATTAGATCCTAGTTTCGAGTCTATTAAGTCCTAGTTTAACATTAGTCTATTAAGTCCTAGTTTAACATTAGTCTATTAAGTCCTAGTTTAACATTAGTCTATTGAATCCTAGTTTAACATTAGTCTTTATCTATTAAATCCTAGTCTAGGTAGGGTTAGATCTAGCCCAGTATTGTCGTTGTTACATGGCGCTAGTCGTTCAAAATATTTGTCTAATGTGTGGGATCTATAGATCAAAAAACACTAGCTAGATCTAGCCCAATATTATCATTGACACATGGTGGTAGTCATTCAAAATATTTGACTAATGTGTCAGAGCATTGACACATGGTGGTAGTCATCCAAATATTTGACTAATGTGTGGGATCTATATATCTAAACCCTAGAACTCGGACTTTGAAATGAGTGCATGTATGGCTTAGAATGAAAAAATGCCCCCAAGTTAGGATTATTTGAATCTAGGCCCTTGGCCAAAGAATTTGAATCTTGTATTTAGATTAAATAAATCTAAAATAGTCGAAAAAAGTAGTACTTGGACATGGATCCTTGAACTAAGGATCTCAATCTAGTATTTGGATTAAATGAATCTACAACTCTTAATAATAAGGTCAAGATTTGTATCAAAAACTTATAGATCTCAAACCCTAGATAAGTAAAGCTTGGAACATGATACATAATGCTTTCTTGCTTTCGATCCCCATACAATTGACTAGCATATGAGATCTATAGATCTAGCACCTCGAGCATGACTGTAAAAGGAAGTGCTCTAAGAGCCTAAAGTGG
Source organism: Dipteris shenzhenensis (assembly GCF_047967505.1). NCBI lineage: Eukaryota > Viridiplantae > Streptophyta > Polypodiopsida > Gleicheniales > Dipteridaceae > Dipteris > Dipteris shenzhenensis. The sequence continues at coordinate 38,676,613 of NC_141628.1, read as the reverse complement.
ATACCACTCAAAACTTGGATTTAAAAAACCCTCATTGAAGGATTAATTGGACTAGAAGCACATATATCTAGAATATGTACTAGTTGGATCAGGGTCTAGCATCTAGAATAGGACAACCAAAAACCTAGTCAATCATACATCCACAATCTAGAACCCAAAGCAAATAGCTAAAACTACTATAAACATTGATAATTCCAAATAAATACACTAGAAACCTAAAGCATGTAGTTGAACCATCTAGAATAGGGTACCTCGCATTATGTGCTAGTACTATTGGTATGGTCTCCCCACTATAATTTGTGGGTACCACGTCTCTCTCTCTCTCTCTCTCTCTCTCTCTCTCTCTCTCTCTCTCTCTCTCTCTCTCTCTCTCTCTCTTCTGTAACAGAAGATAATCCAGTGACCATAATCTTTTATTTTTTATTTTTTTCCAAATTACCAAAAAATTTAGGAAAATAATTTCATGGAAATTTTATCTAGCCTATTCTCCATGAGGATTCTGGAGATTAGCACTAGTGCCATGCTCTGAAAACCCATATGGGGATTGTCACCATTGCCAATCTACGTGTGATATTGCGGAGCATGGCAGTGGTGCCAATCTCCACATGGGTTTTTGGAGCATGGCACTGGTGCTAATCTCCATAATGTCTTATTGCATGGGAGGTTTCCATGGAAATCATTATAAAATTAAAAAATAATAATTTCATGTAAATTTTGTCTAGATCCATTCCCCACAAAGTTTTTGGAGATTCCACGTGGATTTATGGAGAATGGCACCAGTGCGATTCTTCACAACCTAGCATGGAGAATCGCACTGGTGCAAATCTCCATGTGTTTGGACAACCAAAGCTGCTTCTATTGGTGGATGCCATTATTATGTGACGTTTATTGATGACTACACAAGGAAGGTGTGGATTTATTTTATGAAGCACAAAAGTGAAGTGTTCAGCCATTTCAAGGCTTTTAAGGCCATGGTTGAAAAAGAGAAAGGTGTGCATATTAAAGTGCTAAGATCTGATGGAGGGGGAGAGTACTTTTCAGAAGAATTTTGTGAATATCTGAAAGAACAGGGAATTCAAAGGAAGTACTCATGCAGGTCTACCCCTCAGCAGAATGGGGTTGCAGAAAGGAAGAACAGGCATATTGCAGAAGTAGGACGGGCGATCCTAAATGAGAAAAACATGCCTGATTATTTTTGGGCTGAAGCAGTAGCAACTGCTGTTTATATTATGAACAGAACCCCCACTGCAGCTGTCCATGGCATGACGCCTGAAGAAATGTATACAGGCCAAAAACCAGATATTTCTCACTTGAAGGTATTTGGTTGCATAGCTTATGTTCATGTTCCTGATGAGAAGAGAACAAAGCTGGATCCAAAGGCAGAAAAATGCATCTTTATTGGATATGCTCAGCACCAGAAAGGGTATCGCTGTTATAACCCTTCCACCCGCAAAATGCAAGTGAGCAGAGATGTTGTTTTTGATGAAATGAGCAGCTGGTATGCACCAACTGTTATGGTAGGAGATGCAGATGCAGGAAATGCGAATGCTGCAATAAATGCAGAGCAACAATCTCAAGCCTTGAGTGGACCCAGAGAGTCCTCTACTAGTGGATCTAATGCATGGACAGGGAGATTGAGATCTAGTGAATCATCACATGGCAGTCCTGATAGTGTTGTGCAGGTATCACATAAGGGAAAAGAAAAAGTGGACCATGCTCCAGTGTTTGATGTGTCTGCTGGTAGCTCTCATGTTGATGGAGAGTCAAGTGGCTCTGAAATGAGCCTTGATGAGGAACTTGGGATTCCTTCTGTTGTTACACCTGGTGCAAGGAAAAGCAGGCATGATTTAAAGACGCCTGCAACTGATCCAGTTGTACGGAGGTCCACTCGTATTAAGTATCCAGTTGACAGGCTGAGATATGATGGGTATACAGCACATCACTATGCTTATATGGTCAAGGTTCTAGAGGAGCCAGAGCCCACATGTTTTGAGGATGCAGCAGGGCATAAAAATTGGGAAGCAGCTATGGATGAAGAGATGGCTGCCTTGGATGCAAACCACACTTGGGATTTGATGCCTTTGCCTCATGATAAGAAGGCTATTGGCTGCAAGTGGGTTTACAAAGTAAAGCACAATGCTGATGGGTCTGTTAGCAGGTACAAGGCAAGATTGGTTGCCAAAGGTTTTGCACAGACATATGGAATTGACTATGAGGAAACTTTCAGCCCAGTTGCAAGGATGGCAACCGTGAGAGTAGTAATTGCTATGGCTGCTGCAAAGGGATGGTCTTTGCATCAGATGGATGTGAAAAATGCCTTCTTGCATGGTGACTTGCAGGAAGAGGTTTATATGATGCAGCCAGAAGGTTATGAGGATAAGTCACACCCCGATTTTGTATGCAGGTTGCGCAAAGCCTTGCATGGCTTAAAACAGGCGCCGAGAGCATGGTCAGACAAGATAGGACAATATCTTGTCACTATTGGATTTCAGATTTCCAATTCAGATTTTTCACTTTATGTGAAAAGGACAAACAGAGGGATTGTGCTTATAGTCATCTATGTTGATGACTTGATTATTACAGGTGATAGTGATGCAGACATTAATGAAGTGAAGCTGCTGTTGAAGCAGAAATTTGAGATGAAGGATTTGGGAGAGCTGCGTTACTTCTTGGGCATTGAGGTTATTAGATCCCCGAGTGGGATATGGCTGTTGCAAAGGCAATACGGTTTGGACATGCTGTCCAAATATGGGATGACAGGCTGTAAGCCTATCTCTGTTCCATTGGAGCAGAATGTGAAGCTCAATGCAGAAACAGGTGAGCTTCTTGAAGATATTACTATGTACAGGCGCATAGTAGGTAGCTTGATTTACATGACTATAACCAGACCAGATTTGAGCTATGCTGTGGGGCTGGTGAGTCAGTTTATGCAGGCACCGAGGAAGCCACATTTGGATGCGGCTAGGCGCATACTGCGGTATGTGAAGTCCACATTGCATTATGGACTGTTTTATGAAGCTGGGTGTGCATTACAGGTACATGGATACATAGATGCTGACTGGGCTGGTAGTGTCTCAGACAGGAGATCTACTAGTGGTTTTATGTTTTCCCTTGGGAATGGTGCCATCAGTTGGAGCAGCAAGAAGCAGCCAACAGTTGCCTTGTCGAGCACAGAGGCTGAGTACAGGGGTGCAGCAATGGCTGCATGTGAGGTAGCTTGGTTACGGAAGCTACTTGCAGATATGGGACAGTCAGTTCATGCAGCAGTTGTCATTCATTGTGACAACATTAGCAGCATCATGCTTGCTAATAACCCAGTTTATCATGCTAGAACGAAGCACATTGAGGTGCATTATCACTTTGTGAGAGAGAAGGTTCTAGCTGGTGAGATTGATCTTGTCTATGTGCATTACAGGTACATGGATACACAGATGCTGACTGGGCTGGTAGTGTCTCAGACAGGAGATCTACTAGTGGTTTTATGTTTTCCCTTGGGAGTGGTGCCATCAGTTGGAGCAGCAAGAAGCAGCCAACAGTTGCCTTGTCGAGCACAGAGGCTGAGTACAGGGGTGCAGCAATGGCTGCATGTGAGGTAGCTTGGTTACGGAAGCTACTTGCAGATATGGGACAGTCAGTTCATGCAGCAGTTGTCATTCATTGTGACAACATTAGCAGCATCATGCTTGCTAATAACCCAGTTTATCATGCTAGAACGAAGCACATTGAGGTGCATTATCACTTTGTGAGAGAGAAGGTTCTAGCTGGTGAGATTGATCTTGTCTATGTCAGCACTGAGGAGCAGGTGGCTGATATCTTTACGAAGGCATTGGGTACCGAGAAGCTTCGCAGATTTAGGAGCTTGCTTGGTGTACGTGAGATGGATTTGAGCTTGAGGGGGAGTGTTGAGATATCAAGCTCTATCCCCGACATATCTCCTGGATGACTATCATTTATGTCACCGCCTATGTTAGTTGTACTCGTGGTGTAGTTAGACTACCACGTATGTTTTTGGTTTGGGTTCACATATGAACCACGTATTCTAGGTTTTGACATATAGGGTATTTCCCTCTTCTATTGTATTGTTGTTGTGTGCAAAAGTGAAGAAAGGCTTCACCCTCCAACCTTGTGTCCTCTCTCTTTTGTGTGTTGTGAAGAAAGCTGAACTTGAGTCTCCTATCTCTCTCCCTCTTTCTTTACAACTGGTGGCTGGATTGTCCAATGTTCTAGGTGTAGACCCATCGACATACTCCCATTTGTCCTGAAGCACAAGAATGGTCTCCATTCGGTATTTCCATGTACCGTAATTGGAGTCGTCTAACTTAGCAGATGCCTCCAGATTGAGGTTGCTAGTCGACATGGTGCAAGAAATGTACTCAAAAAGTGTCTTGAAAATCTCTGTATGAATCAATTGCAAATACACTGAATATGCCAAGTGAAATCTCTGAACCATCGGTGAAGATAGAACTACAGTATATAAAATCTGATCTGTATTACAAGGCTTGTGGCAATGATGCCAGGAATAGCCAAGAGGTTTTACAAGGCTGAAATGATGTGCAGGATGCCGTGAGATAGCCGAATAGGCTTTACAATGGTGGCATGTGTGTGTGAAATCAAATGCTATCTGCCCACTGAATCAATTTGCAATGCCTCTGAACTCTGAAAGTCTTCTCACTAAACTGATGAACGTAAGGTTTCAGGTAATGTAATGATGTGAAATCGTATGTGAGCGTATGGACTGAGTCCGACTAGGTACTAGTCGGGAATTTCGGGCATGGCTTAGATTGGCAACTTGGGAAAATTCAAAGCGTCCCCTCTATGGCGATCTAGTCTACTCTGATCTAGATCTAAACCAACCGTAGATCAATGAAAGAACAGCAAATAATTCCTTTTCTTTTGTTCTTTTTAAGTGCTGGGTCAAATGCGTCGATGTAGAGGCAAATATGCGTGAAGGAAGTGGTTTTGTCGGCGAGGCTCAAATGTGAGTGTAACTTGCGTCGAAATGTGCGCGTGATGTGATGAGCACGTAGAGCACGAAAAAACGAGCGACTCTTCTTTTTAGAGCGCCCTCAAATTCTTCCTGGATCAAGAGATATGACTTGATCTAGGTGGAGGGGCAAAAGGAGTGCAAATGTGCTCAATGATGATGTGTCACTGTGAGTCACACGCAGTGATGATGTGGCACTCTGCTTAGCAAGAGGTGTGCCAGTGAAGCCCTGTGCTGAGGTGGCAGGAGTGGTCACATGAAGTGCCTGTGGAGCACTGTGTGTGCCTGCAGAGGTCAGTGCTGACTGGACAGTTGAGGTGGCACTACTGAGGTGGCAGAGGTGCCGTGGCAGCAGTGATGACATGGCTTGATGACGTGTCACTGATGACATGGCACTAATGGTGTGACTGATGACGTGGCACAAATGACATGGCTTGTTGACGTGGTTGTCGGTGATGATGTGGCAAGCTAATTGCCTTGATGATGTGGCACCCGAGGGTGACATGGTAGATAAGGTCTGCCACGTGTCAACCTGCAGACCACTCCTAGGGTGAGTGGTGACCCTAAGGATAAGGTTGGGTTGAGTGTGGGATGCAACGTGGCGTTACACGGAGGACCGAAATCTCCACAATATGCCGACGGAATCTCAAGATTCCGTCCTTCGCCGTCGTCTCTCCCGTTGTGGTAGATGACTGGCCGTAGGAGTCGCTGCAGCTGTTTTCGAGGCGGTTTGGGCTCCTCTACACTAGTTTGCAGACGCAGTTGGAGTCGTGGGTGCTTCGTTGGAGGTCTCAAAACTAGTAGGAAAGAGCCACTCATTCCTTTTTCGATGGAGATGGCCCGTGAGCCCGTGATGAGCCCGTTGATAGAGTTGGCTGGCACTAATCCGCCGTTGCCGATGCTGGCCGTCGAGCTTTGGCTCGTAGTTGGAGGCTGCAGGCTCTTGGAGCGCCGATGGCTCGTAGTAGAAGCTGTAGTGAAGGAGCTTGCTGTGTGGAGCAAGAGGCTGAGCCCGATGCCATGTGTTGTGCTTGCAGGGAGCTCTCTGTTGATGAAGAGCTGCTTTGGATTCGGTAGTGCTGGAGTTTTTGTCGGCTTTGCTGTCGTGGCTGGGTGAGCTACGACTGGAGTGTTAGAAGCTTCGAGTAGAAGGATTGGCTCGGCCTCTATGACCTCAAACTTGGCTAGCAGCAGCAAAGCAAGAGCAACCCGGTCGAGAGTTGGGCCTTCTCCAAAAACAACCTTGGCTGCGTTTGACTATGGCAAGGCACGTTGGAAAAGCTTAGTTGCGCTTGTAGGTAGAGGCTCGTTGCAGAGCCGGTGGTCAGCCAGCCACGTCAAAGCTCCTAATCACTGGAGGGCCTTAGATGTCGATGGAGTAGATGCACCTGTAGTAGCCTTTGAAGAAGCCCAAGAGCTGGGAGTGCACGTTTGGAGTAGCTTCTTTTGGATCCTCCTACCTATCTCTCTCAGAGATCTCTATTTAATCTACCTCTCTCTCAATGAATACTAAGCTTTCAATGATGCTCTCTTTCAAAGTAGAATTCACAGCAAGGATCTCTCTCTCTTTCTTGAGAAACTATTATAAGCACTCAAGCAATGAACAGAAATATGGACGAAAATTTCCTCTCAACGGAAGTGAAGGGAAGGATCTCACAGTCACTCGAGAACTCTCAATCTCACAATCTCTCACACACTCTCAAGGATCACAATGCCTCAGCGGAAGGCAAGGAATGCTCTGATACCATGACAAAATATGAAAAGGGGAGAGGAGAAGAGTGGAGATGAGGAGAGAGGGCACAGCTAGAGAGCACACCACAAATGACTAACTGTACACTAGATTTAGTTGAAAAAATAGAATATATACAAACCCTTTTAGGGTTAGGGTTAGGGTTAGGGGATCTAACCCTTTCCTTTATAGCACTCTATAAGGTTAGTGCTATGCACATATGATCACGTGATGGTGCTATGCACACATGATCACATGATGTTGAGCGTGAACTCTCAACAATTCTCACCCCTTATCTAGTCCTACCTTGAGTTAATCAGAGATTACAACCATTCCGATTTTTATTGCACAATATGAATTCTCATAGTTCCTTTTTCACATTAGGTGGGGAGAAGCACACAGGCTCTTTAAGTTCTCTAAGCACATTATGTACTTCGTCTCAGAGTATTTTTCTCTCTCACATACTTTTGATATACTCTCTCTCTCTCTCTCTCTCTCTCACACACACACACACACACACATACACACAGACTAACTATGGCAAGACCCACGGGTGAAAATGCAGTTCTACAAACAGGAAATAAATCCGATGGACAGATATGAATTTTGAAATACAAAAATATCTCAGGGAGGATCTATCAATGTTCACAAGGCATTTAATCTGTAAAATAAGGACCAGCTCCCATGATCAAGAGGTGGAGAGGGGGCAGGTGGGCAAGACCAGGATCCCAAGAGATGCAAGAATCTGCAAAATCTTCCCCTTAGAGGAGATAGAAAATGAGCAGCACGTGCTCCTACAGTGTCGAGCCTATGCACACATCAGGGAAAATAACAGCGACAGCACTGAGCCCTTTTGGAGCAACCAGCCAAAAAGCTGGGGGCTGACCTAAAAGGAAACCCACAGCAAAGTCATTGGGTTAGCACACAAGTTAGCTTTGCAAATACTCACAACATAGCAAGTTTTGTAAAGATCTCTCTTCAATTTTTCAGATGTAAAAACCACTATTAGTTAATAGTGGTTATCAGTCCCATAGATCCTGAGGGGTCTCAAATGGACTTTAATACAATCATCTCTCTCTCTCTCTCTCTCTCTCTCTCTCTCTCTCTGCAAAAGAAATATAGAGTAATGAGAGAAATATGCTTGGACTAATGTCTATAAGAGGCTCTACAGCTCTGTGCAAAAGAAATATAGAGTAAAGAGAGCCCCGACAGAGTATGCTTAGACTAGTGTGTCTAAGACTCTATAGCTCTAGAAGGGCCTATAACAACTGAAACAGGTCTCCTACAAGCGTATGTTTACAAAATCAGTAATTCACAGCCAGCGAAATACCCAAAAGGACCCTAGCAACACTCGCACAGACCTGAGACCCCATGATGAGCTCAAGTATGGACACACTCAGCACACTAGGCTACTGTATCTCGGTTAGTTTCTATAGAGCCCAAGTATGGACACACTCAGCACACTAGGCTACTGTATCTCGGTTAGTTTCTTTTAGAGGTGCACTAGGCACCCCTAGTTCCCCTACTCCCTTTGGGACTTCAATCACACAAAAAGTATATATCCTTTGGTCTCATTGGCTACTTCACTCAGAATCTCCCTTTTAGACTGAGAGGGGGTCTATGATCCGTGTATGCTGATAGGTCCCATAGATGGCATTTGTCTCCATGTTAAAATCAGTCCACGGGCAGCCGCCAGCACTCTATCTCTGACTTTATGCCCTCACTACCTCATCCCCCTCGACGCTCTGATGATGAGGATGTTAGTGTTGTGTAAACGATCATCATTTTGACATGACTATAAAGCACTCAGCACTTATCATTTGCATTCTGCATTGGAGTGGATGCTCGTTTAGTAGCTCCACCCACACAGCTTGTTTGTCTCAGGATTTTTCAGTCTCATAGACCCATCGGCCTTTCGAAGACTTTAATAAACTTTATCTCTCCCTCCCCCCCCCCCCCCCCCCCCTCTCTCTCTCTCTCCCCCCCTAACTTAAAAATACTAATGTATTAGTTGCTACTAGCATGGAATCCAACTCTGCTCTACACGCAAGATATAGCTTGTCCGATGCAGGCTAGAGGAGCTCCTAGCAAACCTTCAGAGGAGACGAGATTCAGTGCAAGCTCAACTCGGGCAGAAGGAAAGAACTGGAATCCCAAATTGAATGCTGGGTTAAAACTCGGATTGTGTGCAGGAAAAGAAAGGATGACAGAGCCCTAATCATAAAAGGCTGCAACAAGCAGTTTTACTCGAACGAGGAGTTTTACTCGATCAGATTGGAAGATATAAAACGAGGAGATGGGGCCGGAATCCTTTCAAACAATCCTCAATGTGGGAGCAAACCTGTAGTTGGTATTGTCTATGCTATTGAAATATCTTCCTGACAAAAGTATACTAACCTTCGATCTTCCACTGCCAAGGGGCAGGAAACGATAGCTGCTTTATGAAGACAAACCCTCTTGATTTGCAGCCCAAACTCATCGTATAAAAAGCATAACAGACGGGGCAATTCTAACCGTGAAAAACTTGTTTGTGGACATCCTACTTGAAAGAAAGGGCTCTAAACTAACACTCGCATCTGTGTTTTGGTTTGCAAATACCATGTTTGATCTTAGCTCTCTCTCTTTCTCTCTATCTCTCTCCATGAAATGCAAATAAATGACTTTTAACAAAGATAAAGAAAGGGGGAATAGCAAAGGCTAGCTGGAAAAATAACTCATTTGTGATATTCTCACAATATTTCTGATTACACCGTGAAAAAAAACAGTCCTAAATTGCCAAGAATGGGGCCTCAAACAGCATTCAGCGTCAATCCAGCAAGCTTTCCAATTGGACGACCAAAATTAAGGTTCCCTTCTGAAAATTTCTTCTGGTTACAGCTCAGCATACTCTCTAAGCTGCAACGGATGCCCTCTTGCTGTAGCTTTCGATGCCTTGGTTCGATCTTTCTGCTCAGACTATGTGCGAAAAATGCAGGGTACTCTACAACGTCCTCCTTCATTCTCCCCATACGTTGCAAAAGAAAATCCATCTTGGGCTGCAATGAGTTCTTGATGCTGGATATCAGAATTGGCGGGTAACCAAAGATAAGAGCTGTTGTCTGTCTGGAATCGAACCCCAAGCTGTGTAGGAATTCCACATTGGGCTTTAAAACCTTATCTGCATCACGGCAGATAACGTGGGGAAATTTGATAGCTACCTTCACAATTTGCTCATCTCCGAGACCAAGCGTCTTTAGATACTCCACAGTAGGCCGTAGCCTACGATCGACGCTGTAGCCGAATATGTGCGGCCATCGGGTAAGCAGCTTTCCAATCTCCTCGCCTCTCTTGACCCCTAGCTCGACAAGAAATCTCACCGTGGGTTCAAGCTTCGCTTCGATGCTGTAGCTGACCAACCGAGGGCAGGAGAGGAGAACCTTCCCAAGTCGCGCATCCGGCACTCCAGCGCCCTGGAGGAAGCCCAAGAGTGGGCACAGCTTCTCCTCGACACTATGCACCAAAAGGCCGGGAAACCTGACAATGGCAGCTGCGAGCTCGACGCGTCGAGCACCAAGACCTGCGAGGCAATCGGCCATAGGCCTAAGCTTCTCATGCAAGCCCAGAACGAGGAGCTGCGGGCAGCGTGACACCATGGCCGGAATCTTTCGTTTGGGGATACCCATGTGCTGCTCCAGGAAGGCCCAATTGGGTTGAAGTCTGGCATCTGCACCGCTCTTGTGAAGACGAGCGCAGCGCAGAAGCATCTTTTTGATGGCTAATTCAGGCAAGCCCTTCTCTCTGAGGAAGCGAGACACAGCAGGAACATCAGGTCGCGCGGGAGAGGTGCTAATGGTGGTGGTGCAATCTGCCATAGCTGTGATAACTTCCCTTCCTTTTTCTGCTCTCGTTTCCTCTACTGCTCAATGTGCTTGCATCAATCCTTCCCAAGACTATGTGATTTCCTTGCTTGTTTGCTGCTCGCTCGCTCGCTCGCTCTCTCTCTCTCTCTCTCTGGCTCCTGTGATTTGCTTGCTTGTTTTCTGCTCTCTCTCGCTCTCTGGCTACTGTGATTTGCTTGCTTGTTTTGTACTTACTCTCTCCCTCTCTCTCTCCCTCCCTCCCTATCTCTCTCTCTCCCTCCCTCCCTATCTCTCTCTCTCCCTCTGTGGCTATATGAGGAGCTGTCTTCTTCTTCGTCCTCCCGGCTGCAGCTTCTCTCTCGCCTCGCAAGCTTTCCCAAACACACTCAAGCTACCCTTTGTTTTCACTCCTTCCCAACCCAAGTCAGGATATGGATGAGTTCTCCACCACATAGTTTATAAGTCCCCAAAACCCCCGTAAAGTATCTACAATGAACATCCAGCATTTTCATTTTGACCTCTAGGGGCCTGTTTCCGCGCTACCTAAATGTGCGCATTTAGGTGCGGAATGCGCCATTTCTTTAGTTCACAATTCTCAAAGTGCGGTGGCTCTCTAGGCAAACCGGTGCTCAAATGAGTCCACCCAAAATGGTTGGACTCATTCCAGTGCTGGATGCATTGGGGGCTCTGCCCTAAGGATCTGTTGAGCCCTCCTCCTCCTACTAGTCTCTATCCTGCTGACTCCTGAGCCCTCCTTTCCATTTGCAACCTGTACAAAGCTGTTTCCTGCTCGTGTAGCCTGAACTGTCCAACTATTGATCTGGCCATCGCATTTCCCTACGCGGAAACAGACCCTAGTATGTCCCCATGATCTTCCAAAAACAAGCCTAGTGTGTCTCCATGACATTGCCTACATTGTTATGTGGCTGGAAAATTTGTTCTTTATGACCTTCTGGCCCCACGACGTTGACTACATCGTTATTTGGCTACAATGAACCTCCAACATTTTCATTTTCACCTCTAGTATGTCCCCATGTCCCCCTAGAGAACGTTAAGTCAAAATTCCTATTAATTAGTTGTGGAGAAAAAGAAGAGGGTGATGCCCACTCCATAAAAAATTTCTCATTGGCCGTATGAACAGAGTGTTGTACTCCCTAGAGTGGCACCAACAAAAATAAACAAACTAGGTCGTGGCCAATAGTACCTAGTTGTAAAAAAATAGTTTCTCAATTGTGTGAAATTTACCAAATTTGGCAATTTACTAATATTTTAGCAAAAAGATTTGCAAATTCTCAAGAAAAGACTTCGAAATTTTGAAACCCCAAGTTATCTTATTTGTTGAGAAAAATGTTTTGTGTGAACACTAGTTTATATGGCCAGGAAAGAAGAAATGAAAACAGCTTGTCTTTCGATGGAAACTCCTCACACAAATTGCCACATTGCCCATCACATAGGGTAGAGCATATCTTGGAATGAAAAACAAGGTGGCAAAACCATGAAGCTTTGATTCCAAGAGAAAGGAAACCACTCTACCTGAGACCCCTCTTTGCCTACGTATGTCCTCTACTCGGAGCTTCTCTCTTCTCAATGACGACGAACAAGTGGATGTTCCTCAGGCTAAGCTTGCATCCATGTGATGAGATAGCTCCTCTTGATATGGAGGTTTCCCAAGTACCCATTACCACTATTGATAAAGCTAAACATGGCGGTGGAAAAACAACATGGATGCAGTTATGATTGCATGTTTATGCGGGATCTCAAGTCCATCAACAACACACAGTGTCAAGCTAGTCCTCCTGATCACAAAGCCAAAGTCAATATTCCTCTAGAACAGTTGTGTAAGGAATATAACAGGCTTCATGCGTGCAAGCTATTTTTCTTGTTCATGGGGAAAGTCCCTACAGAAGACGAGTTTGAACGATGGTTCAATCACTCCTTCTAAGGGTATTGCACTCTTAGAGATTTCTGATTAATTGGGTGCGATTTTTTTCAAGCTTTTGTTGCCTCAAACATTGAGCGCAATTGGATTTTATCGTGTTCTATTGGCTTCAAAGGAAACCTTGTTTACTCCATACCATGGAGTGCTTCCTTCTCAGTGGAAGAGCTACTTCTCCACAAATGCTCTGTGTGGATCAAGTTCCCTTGTCTTTCTGAGCTTCTAATTGAGGAGGTCGAGTCTATTACTCGTGCCTTGGGTTGTGCCTTGTATGTTCCACCCATTCAGCATAAAAGAGATGCACCAAAGCATGCATCCTTTGGGATCGTCACAAAGAGCCTCCCACTCAACTTGAGCTCAGTATTCTGAAAGCTTAAGAGATCGTTGTTCAAGTCAAGTTTGGGGTTTATCCTAATGCGTGTTATCAATGTTGTTGCTCAGGTCACTTTGCTCGTGATTGTCCTTAATTCTCCAAAACATTCCAACGATGTTGAACGTACTACACATGTTAACTCACCAACAGAGGCAAATGCCTTAGCTTGCAAGGAAGGAAATTCAAAGGCAGTTAACTATCCAAGATAATTCTACATTGTGTATTCACAAAGATGTTCCGACACCACCTACTAATGCTAAAAGGATTACCAAAATTCCACAAGGTAAGGTGCAAGTAGGTGTAAGTCCTACACCGGAGAGCGAGTTAGAGGTTCAAGCGCATCGATGTGTAGAATGGAAGAGATGATGTTGATGTGGTTGGTGCTACAATGGATCCTACTGTGGCCAATAATGTTCCTAAACATCAAAAATTGGTGGCACAACCGATGTCTAGATCTAACTGGACAAATTATCACTCTCTCAAGGCATCAACAAGATGAGGAAAACGCAGGCATTTGCCACTATATATACTCCCCTGCTGGATTTCATGGACGATGATGCCCCTCAGAACCAATTTTGGTCCTACAATGAAATCACTTATTGTTTTCAGCTAGAATGTTTGTGGTCTATGTGATGTGTGGAGGCAAAGAGTGGCTCTGAACTATGTTATTGCTCAAAAGCTGGAGATCTATGCCTTGCAGGAATTGAGATTCACATACATCTTCTTGAAAGTATATAGCTTTCCTATTGCTTTCACATATAGCATGATACACCTACATCTTTTGGAAAGTATATAGCTTTCACCTACAACATGATTCACGTATATTTTTAAAAAAACTATATATACAAAAGTCCTTGAGCTTTGTTTGTTTGTTTGAATGATTGAAATTGAGGTGCCCAAACCTCTTTTGGTAGGTTTGGAGGAAGGAAATTATAATATTTTTCTAATTTGTTGGATGCTTTGTGATAATTTTATTTGGACTGTGCATTCTCAGACTATGTAAGTTTGTTCCAGTCGTTTGACCAACTATAAGATTTTGAATAATTGTCACTATGCCTTGTGCAAAGCCTTCATCATTGTGAAGAAGAATATTGCCAATTCCTTAAATCTTATGTGGGCTATTGTCAACCATGATTACATTTTATTTTGCATTCTCGCTTGGATTCAATTCTTGAAAGCCATCCTTGCTCATATGACATATGATTGTTTGTACCTCATGTGGGGGTTAAAGGCCACTGTACCTTAACCCCGGTTATGTACAATACTCAAACACATATATATATGGATGACATAGAAGATTAGGGTGTTCTGCACCCACCAAAACTTGTGTGACTCTCTCTTCTGGCTCTCCCTCTCTCTCTCACCTTCTTCCATTTCACTTCCGTTGTTGAGATCTCTCAACTGTTATCAAAGTGCGGGTGTTCTAGCTAAGAGCCTGGGTGTGAGCCTGGAGCCTGAAGTCTGCTACTACAGTTCTGTGGGAGGAAGGAGAAGCTCCATTGGGTGTATTTACCTGCATCCTGATGTGCAGAAACCTTTGTAAAGTTCTCTGAGTGGTTTTTTGCAAGCCATCGGGTGGTTTTGGAGGCAAAAAGATAGTCTATTTTAGACCTGAGAGTCTTGTAATGAAGATATCTTTCTATAGAAGATGAATCTCACCTGAGATCAAAAGCAAAGTTGTAGAAGACTTTGAGTACTTCATTTTTCGTTTTTACATCTCTGTCATCCAAGTTTTTTGTGAAAAGTTACAGCTCCTTCAAAAAGTGACGAAATTCAATTTCTTATCGATTTCGTGTGTTGGATCTCCATATCCAGGCCACCATTTGCAGTTCAGGCATCCCAGTGGATTCAAAGCAGTCTAAAACTTGTACCTGTGAAGCTACTTCCAATTTCGTGAAATTATGAAGCTGTAGTGAAGCTCTGTCTAATCCAACGTCTTCATTTCGTCATTTTCTATGTGAGTGGAAGCTCAATATCCGGGCCTCCATTCGCAGAGCTGTCTGTCCCGTTGGATCCAGGACTACCTGAAACATATGGCTACAAAGCTGCTTGCCATTCCATGAAGAATTGAGAGAGTTGTGATTCTCTGTGTTTTTCCATCATCTCTTTGAAGGAAATTTCTCAAAGTTTCCAAGACCTTCTCATTGATTGCCATGTGGCATTTGACTAAGGTTAAGTTTCCTAAGGTTCATTTTTGCAAGTAAATGCAAGGGTTGATTGGCTCTTACTCCATCCTTGGATGAGATTTTGGAGTTGTGGCAGAAGAGAGATATTTGCAAATTGTCTTGCTGAGTTCGATTATGCAGTGACGCCCATGTTTTGAGACATCCCAGGTTCTATTTTCACTAGCGATCATTGCCGTGGGGCCGTAATTTCTTGGATATACCTTATGCAGATTACTCTAGTTGCAGTCTGAGCCATGTGCACTCATTTGTGGTTTGCATTGGGTTGCGGTGGATGCTTTATAGGCCATTTGGATGCATTGTGATCCTTGTCGGATGCACTAATAGGCCCATATTACCTTGTGGGATGCTTTATTGATGGACATTTAGCACATAGATGCTATTTTATGCTGAGGGACAGCTTTGACATATTGCACTGGATGCACAGGTTGTGCTATGATCTCTTGGATAAGACATTATTGATGCTTATGCCCATGGACGGTGTTTATGCTTGAGGCATTTGAAACTTATTGGCATTACATTTGCCAGTGTTTTGTCATTGTGGGTTGACATTTTCTTTTGGGCCAAATTTGCTCATATGGATGCATAGTATATGCACATGAGTCAGATGCATTTTTTGATGCTTTGAGCCTTGAGTTTTGGTAACACTATCCTTCATTAAGGCATACATATTGGGTGCATCTAGTATTTGGTCTGATTTCTTTCTTGTAGGTCCTAGCATTTGGGATTTTGTTTCATTTGCATCATGGCATCCTCTTCCATGTCTGAAAAGGAGTTTTTCAGCATTAGAAAGTTTGATGGGACAAAATTTTCTTTGTGGAAAGAACAGATAAGGGATGTGCTTATTCAAAAGAAGCTGATTAAACCCTTGGCAGGGATTGAAGCTAAGCCTACAAATATGTCTGAGGATGATTGGAATGAGTTGGATGCATTAGCAAAGTCTACTATTAGACCTCATCTTGCAGAGTCAATTTATTTCACAGTAGTAAATGAGCTGACTATGGAAGATTTATGCAAGAAATTATGTGCCACTTATGAGAAGGAAACTGCCTCTAATAAAGCTTACCTCATGAAGAGGTTGTTTGAGCTGCAGATGAAGGAAGGGGTCTCCATTGCTTCTCACTTGAATAAATTCAATATTATTTTCAGCTAGCTTCAGGCTCAGAAAATGAATTTTGATGCAAAGACTAAGGCAATATTCCTCTTATGTTCATTGCCATCCTCACGGGATACCTTCCGTACAGCTATCAGTAATTGTGCACCTGGTGAAGTACTAAAGTTTGATGATGTTGTGGGTAGCTTATTGGCTGAGGAGATTAGACGGAAGTCTATGGATGGCACCAAGCAGGATTAAATGTGCAAAGGGGCATATCACAGTTCAGGGGGAAGTCCCAAGAAAGAGGGAAGTCTCGTAGCAAATCCAAGGCATGGAACATTGAGTGTTACCACTGTGGCAAGGCCACATGAAAAAGGATTGCTACAAGCTAAAAAGAGAGCAAAATTATAAGAAAAAGAATGCAAATTGGGGTGCAAATAAGAAGGAAGAGAGTCCAAGGGAGGGCAAAGGAAAGATGAAGATCGAGGAGATTAATGCAGTCACTGATGATAGTGACAATGACATTCTCTTCATGTCTAGTCTATCTGCACACTTGCTTACCACTTCAGATGATGCATATTCCCAGGATTGGATTTTGAATTGTGGTGCTTCATTCCATGTTACTCCCCATAGGGAATGGTTCTCCACTTATGACAATGGAAAGACAGGCTGTGTGCATCTTGGAAATAACTATGCAAGTGACAATGGGAGCAGGTCACATGAAGTTTTCTTTTGAAAATGGGTCTGCATTTGTTTTGAAAAATGTGAGACATGTGCCTAAGCTGACCAAGAGTCTTATTTCAGCGAGTCAGCTAGTTGATGCTGGTTTTTAGACCATGTTTGGCTTTCAGAGTTGGAAAATTCAAAAGGGCTCTATGGTTTTGGCTAGGGGTGCCAAGTGTGGGACATTGTATCCCTTACATGTATCAGGGGTGTCTGATCATGTTGTTGCAATAACTGAGCATCCAAGTACTTCTTTGTGGCATTGCCGGTTGGGGCACATGAGCTAAATGGAATGAAACTCTTATGCTGTTTGGGTTATGTACCGCATTTGAGTTTTTCTAATTTTGAATTTTGTGAGCACTGTCTCTATGGGAAGCAGACTAATCAGCCCATAAAGGAAGGGGAAAGAAAGAGCTTGAAAAGCTTGATTTGGTGCATCTAGACGTATGTGGTCCCATGTCACACGGTCATTAGGTGGGACTGAATACTATGTGACATTCATTAATGATGCAACTAGGAAAGTGTGGGCTTATGCTATAGCTCAAAAAAACAATGTGTTTTAGGTATTTCAAAAATGGTTGGCTTTGGCTGAAAATTAGTCAGGTAGAATGCTTAAATGCCTACGGACTGATAATGGTGGAGACTATATCTCTCATGACTTTCAGCATTTTTGTGATACACGTGGGATCAAGAGGGAGCTCATGTCCCCACATACTCTAGAGTAGAATCCAGTTGCAGAACAGATGAACTGCACCATTCAGAAAAGGTTGCAATGTATGCTTTCCAATGCAAGTCTTTCTGGTGGTTTTTGGCCTTCGGCAATGAAGACTGCAGTGCATGTGATCAATAGATCACCTAGCAAGAGTTTGGATGGTGGTATTTCTGAAGAGACATGGAGTGGCAAGAAGCCCTCTTACTCTCATTTGCGTATATTTGGGAGTGAGGATATGCACATGTGCCAAAAGAGCTTCGAAAGAAGCTAGATCCTAAGTCTATGAAATGCATCTTTCTGGGTTATGGTGAAAGTGGAGAGATGGGCTATCATCTTTGGGATCTAGAAGCAAAGAAAATCATACGAAGCCATAATGTGGTCTTCAATGAGAAGAAGATGCATAAGACACCCATGAGGGATGTGGAAATGAGGAGAATCACTTTCCAAGATGTGAATCCACCCATATATGTTGATAGACAGCAAGTTGTCCATGCACTGAATGTGCAGAAAATGGTGCCTCCAGGTACTCCCACAGGTACACAATCAAGGGCAGATGATGGATCATCTATTGGTGTCAATCATGAGCCAAATGTGGCTAATATGCAGGCAGGGCAGCAAGCTGAAATGCCCTTGAGAAGAACATCGAGAGTGTCTAGACCGCCTGAGAGATTTGTTCCAGGGGTAGGGAGCCTTCTTGCTATAGAGAGCTATGATGCGCAAGGATCAGCGCAAGTGGGAGTATGCTAGCTGAGTTCATTGAAAAACTTGGGACTTGGTTTCTTTGCCACATGGAAAGAAAGCATTGCCATGTAAATGGGTCTACAAGATGAAGGTCACAGGTGATGATGTGCCTAAGTACAAGGCCCGTTTGGTTGCTAAAGGGTTCAAGCAAGAGAAGGGTGTGGACTATGATCAGATATTCTCTCCAGTTGTGAAGATGACCACACTTAGATGTGTACTTGGACTTGTGGCAATAGAGGATATGGAGCTTATGCAGATGGATGTCAAGACAGCTTTCTTGCATGGGGATTTGCATGAGGAAATTTACATGGTACAGCCGAAAGGCTTTGAAGAAAAGGGCAAAGAGCATTTCATTTGCAAGCTGAAAAAGAGTCTCTATAGCCTTATGCAAGCGCCTAGAGAATGGTACCACAAGTTTGATGCTTTCATTCGATCCCAAGGTTTCAGAAGAAGTGAGATTGATCACTGCCTCTACACTAAAAGGGCTACGGATAATAGCCTAATACTCCTGGCACTTTATGTGGATGATATGTTATTGGCTAGCAAGAACACTTATGAGCTTGATGCATTGAATGCCAACTTGAATGAGGCCTTTGACATGAAGGATTTGGGACCTGCAAGTCATATTCTTAGTATGCGCATCACACGTGATGGGAGTAGGAAACTCCTTTGGCTTTCACAGAAGGAATATGTTATAAAAGTATTACAGTGTTTCAATATGGAGTGGGGGAAGGTAGTAAGTACTCCATTGCCTCCATATATGAAACTGAGTCAGGCAGATAGTCCCAAATCAGATGAGGAGCATGCATGTGCATGGATGGGGAAAAGGTCTTTGATGGATGTGAAACTTTACAAGGACATGATATTAACTCTATTTAAGACTTGAACAAATTTTGGTGCCCATCAGATACTTGATCATTCCATAATGATGCATTCACATGAATTTCCTTACAACCAAGCACCAAGCATGTGCGCGGATAAGGAATTGCGCATGTTGTCCATCGTAACGGCTCTTGATGCACATGGAACTTTGCAAAGACATGATACTTGCTCTACTTAAGGCCCGTGAAAAGTTTCAAGCCCATCTCACACTTGACCATTCCATAATGGTGCATTCATGTGATTTCTTTTGCAACTAGGCACCACACGTGTGCGCGGATGGAAAATTGCACACGCTCATCCACCCAAATGGTCCGTGATGGACATGAAACTTTGCAAGGACATACTGACACTTGATCATTTTGTAATGGTGTATTCATGGGAATTTTCTTACAAAGTTTGGTGCCCATTGGATGCAAAGTGCATTCACATGAATTTTCTTTCAACCAGGCACCAAGCATGTGTGCTTTTGATGCACATGGAACTTTGCAAAGACATGATACTTACTCTACTTGAGGGAATTTCAAAGACCTTGTCAACTCTAGGGATGACATATAATTAAAGTGACAAGTTAAGTATATGAACGTGTACTTAGCATCATTGTGTGTTCAAGTGGTGTAGTTCAGGGATGTAGCAAGTTGAATAACCTACTCTGGAACTTTGGACGACTAAAAATTCCATGTTGCACAAGGCTGCCGAATTGGATATGAGATCAAAAGGAATATTGCGTATATCAAGAGATCCAAGAAAGGGCACAAGTCCATGGGATAATTACTCTAGTTAAGGCCCTTCTAGAGTTTCATGCCCGTGTGGCACTTGATCATTCCATAATGATGCAGTTGTTACAAAAGTGGATTGATATGCTCAAGGAGGAGGAGAGACAGAGGCAAAAGCTCAAAGTGGTGGAAGGGAATAAAGCAAGATAATGAGGGAGAGACACCAAGAGCCACATGTATCCAACTTTAGGATTGGATTCCGATTCCACACCACACACTTCAACTTGTGTGTGTACTTATACACAGATTAGGATATTTATACATGCTTAGACATACTCATGCACCCTTCCTATCTTGTGTCCATTACACATGGAGATATTCCAACATCCCCTCTCAATGTCAACATGATGAGCATTGCACTAATTATTACAAGGTTTTGCAACATGTGTGTGATACATGTGTTCGAGTACCAATGATACAAACATGCTTCTCTTCCCACTATAGAGAAGTACATGCAAAGTATCTTGTGGGTTGTTTTCAGAAATATACATACAAAGAAATACATTGCCAATGAATTTTTCTTGAGCCATCAAAGACCAAGGGAAAGAGAAGACTATCAAGAAATGACATTGGTAACAGCCCTTTCAATGCCACAAAGACAACAAATGCAAGAAATGGGCAAGTTGTGAGTTCTTTGATACCACTTATACAAAATTGGAAGACTGTGAACTATTAACAGCTTCTTTCTCCATCCAGCCATGCCAACTATATCACCACTTGGTCTAGGATGGGAGTATCCATTCCCATCCTAAACCCCCCATCCTAGTCCTATCCATGCCTAGACCCTTAGTGAACATGTGGGGTGTCAGTTAGGGCAACATTAACACTGCCATTTATAGAGACATTAAGCACATCGTTTTTGGTGTAGGTGATGTCTTTAATGATGCTATTAATGATGTTTCATCGATGCTATGGCCGATCTATTGGGGTTCAGGTTTTTGTCACATATGCATCAAGAGTAAAGTCAAAACACTCTTTAGTTACAAGGTTTTTCAAGGCTTAATCTCGCGCGATTGTGTAGTGTGATTCCATCTACTCGTGTCTTTGTTTGCATGTGCATTGCTTCTCCACCACCATTGCATCATCTTACCTCTCCATCTCCTCTCCCTCACCATTGCCTCCTCTTATTGCCTCCCCCAACCTCTCCATTGCCTCTCCCTCCCTAGTGTACTTGAGACTACTAAGAGAGCTTGGTTCTTGGTCGAAAAAAAAAGAGAAGTTGTTCTTAGTGATGACAAAGAGCAGTTTCGAGGAATATGAGGAGCCATGGGGTGCAACTTTTGGAAAACACAATATGCTTCGGGGAGGCACTATGATCGGAATCACAATAAGGAAGGACAACACTTTAGTCACAATTTACACCACGTCTAGAACAGACAATAGACGGTTTGTTTTGTCCAAGAAAGATGCAAAGACTTTGTGATGCCGCCTCCAAAAACAAACCAATTTCTTGAATTGATTCCTACATTGGAGATCCTCAAACTTGTATGGGAGCAATTCCCCATTGTGGAAGCAAAGAGAATGCAGTCAAAGATAATGCTTGAATACTTCCAAGGTGCCATCGTATAGGGACCTAAGGTAAAAGGATCTACACATGAGGTAGAAATTTCACAGGACGAGGCATAACATACAACCTTGGTTCAGGGTCATATAGATGAGAGAGGAAGTGGAGTGGCTGAGACACATGTGGTAGTCTTGGATGAGGGTGTCACACACATGGATGCTCACTCCGATGATGTAACTCAAGAAGGTGATGGGATGCAAGAACAAGTACAACCCTTGAGCACACTTGAAGTGCAGGCAATAGAGGAAGAAGCAGGGCGGTCTAAAGTAGTTTTGATGGAGCCTATATAAAATAAACCACGATGCCAAATGCTGAAGATGAGTACTTCATGAGCTAGGATACCAAGTTCTAGTATCATTACAAGTACTCGAAAAAGAGGTCGTTCATCTACAAAGAAAGGAAAAAAGGAAGAGCAAGAGCATGAAGAAGAGGAAGGTGATGAAATAGGTTTAGATATAGAAGCCAAAATGATGTCAATGAAGAACCTAAATCTTTGTCTCAATGAGGGAGTGATAGATGATGACCCGGGCTATATTTAGGGCCAAAAGACGTATGTGGTAAATGCATAGAGGGTGCTCAAAATAGGCATCTTCACAAATAGTAGGACATTAGACCTAGTCTATGCTAAACAACTTTACAAGGCTTTGGTTGATGGAAAGAAGCAAGTAGTGTCAAATGTGGTCGTCTGTCTAATGGCATATTGGCCAAAAAAAGACAAAAGGAATAGTATTAGTTTTAAGAAACATGAAGATTTTTTGTTAGAATTCACCAACTTCATCAGAAAATGGGTCCCATCTTTGCAAGAAGGACAAAGTACAGTGGCATATCAGACTGATGTATAAAGGATGCCAAGTTCCATTTCTTAATTCATTGCACATTTGAGCCAATTAACGGGCAACACTTTGCCTTTTCTTGTAATGAGCATGATAATGCCAAAAAGTGTGCTGGAAGACTTTCTTTGGAGGCCTTCAGTCAAGTTCCTCAATTCCATTGGCACGCTGCATGCATATGTATTTTCAAGAAAAAGTAAATAAATCTGATTAACTCAAAAAGACTTAATCATGATATTCATGCATTGCAAAAGATAGAAAATATCTGATTGAGTCAAAAAGACTTAATCATGATATTCATGCATTGCAAAAGATCACTTCTACATCAAAGATGCTAGAGAAAGCACAAACCATATGGGGTTCTTTCCATTCTCCCATATGCACTTTAAAATGAATTGCTACTCAATTTGAAATAGAGGACCTTATTGATTTCTACACCTGCTTGTGTGAAATTGTTCCAAGGTGAAATCAAGAAAGGACAGAGGTGCTGACAAGTTTTAAGACTGTGAGGGATAGGTATTAGGACTACACAAGTATAATTTTTCATCTACATGAAGTGTTCCAGCAAATAAAAGAAGTGTGTGCTGCATATGTGAAGGGAGATAGCAAATATGATGCTCCCTCACTTAGTGACACAAAAGACAAGGAAGGTCAAGAAAAAGGAGATGATGGCTCGAATGTGGAGGCCTTTGAGAAACTTGCTAGACAAGTATGCAAGCATGGCTGCAGAGAAATTAATGAATAAATAATGGTTTTTTGGTAAAAAAGATAAAGACCATTGCATGGAATATCATACCATCCAACATGTGAAGCGTGATGTAGTGAAGAGCATAATCAAATATTTGCTCATAGAAAAAGGCATTCCAATCAGTCAATGTCACATTAACACTAATATTATCAAGTAGATTCATTACAAAAATTTTGGACTCAAAAAAGGGGCCCTTTGGAGAATTACTAAAATACTAGAGGCTTGGATAAGGGAATATGGTATCCATGAAGAAGATTGTGCCATGTGGACTTCTCTGTAAGAGAGGCTCCCCAAATCTAGGGAAAACTTCAGGTTTTTTTTTAAATACCCCAAAAAATTTCATTGGTTCTTCACAATAAAAAAATTTCTTTCGCAGGCCTGCCCTTTCCTCGTTTTCTGGCCATGGCAAACTATCCCCTAGCTAGAACTATGCTCACATTTTCTATTTGATTCAACCATTTGGCCCAAACTTTGACTTCCTAAGCAACTCTCTCACTATTATCTCTCTTCCAGAACATTTCAAACATTCATTCCCGCCACTTTCTAGTAGTTGGTTTCAAAACATCTTCATTCCACTCTTGATTAGTCATTGTCTCTCCTCTTTGCTCATGTTTTTCTTCCACATTTGAAAATCTCTCAGAGAAACTTCTGCCCAAGCTTTGTTCATCCCTCTTCTCTTCCATTCATTCTCTACTTATTTCACTCTCTTTTAGAAACCAAAGTTGCGACCCAAATCTGCTTTGAAGGAGTGAGAAAAACGGATGTTCTATCATTTTCAGTTCTTTCTCTACCCTTTTGGAGTATAGAGAGCCAACTCTAGAAGTTGCAACCTAAATCTACTTAGAAGGAGTGAGAGAAACGGGTGTTCTATCATTTTGGGCTCTCTCTCTATCTTTTTGGAGTATAGAGAGCCAACTCTAGAAGAAGGAACACATACTTTCAAGGTAATGAAGTGATTCTGCCTTGAAAGTTTTGTCTGTATTAAGTAGACATGTTTTTGTATCACACTTTGTCTATATGTTTGTTACAAAAGGCAGGGAAGAGGGAGAGATTGAGGTAGATGATATTTAAAACTACAAGACTAATTTTGACATTTTTTTCTTCACTGGTATAGGAGGGATAGATAGAGGAATGGAAAGAGAGAGAGATTATATTTCAAACTACTATGTTTTTTTCTGTTTGAGGGGATGAGCGAGGGAGAGAGACAGATAATAGTTGTTTGTTTCTTCATTAGTATAGGAGGGATAGAGAGAGAGAGAGAGAGAGAGAGAGAGAGAGAGAGAGTTTCCAAAGTAAAAAGTAAAAACAATAAATATAAAAATATTTTAATTAAAAGCATTTTTAAGGGAAATTACCATTTTATAAAGTACACTTCTAAGGTCATTTTCACATTTTCAGTTTCCCACTCTTGAGTAACCTTGCATTCCACAACCTCCTCTTTCGTCTTCCCAAGCATCCTGCACTCATGGCTTCCCCTAGAGAGGCTTTTGACGAGTGGATTTCATCCACTAATTCCCATACCTCTGCAGATCAAATTTATCCTATCTTTTGCAAGGCATTCCATCTAGAGTCTCACTTGAGAGCTCTCCTTCATGCTAATAATCCCTCTCTTTAGTTTTTTGGTAGACTTATCCATGGGTAATGTGTTGCTATTGCTAGCTGTTAAATTACATAGCGCAGCAGAAGAAAAACTGAACAAAGAATAGAGAGTACATAGCAAACTGGAGATGAACAAAATTTTCCTTCAATACTGATGTAGTACAGATGATGGCTCCGTCCACCTGTGCACTCCCACAGTGGAGCTTAGATGGTGATCTAGACAGATACTAAGTGAAGAGCTACTAGCTGGAAGATCTCTGCTAGAAGATCTGATCTGGTACAATGGACTGGGGAGGAACATAGTCGGTGGAACCGACTAGTCAACCTAGTCGGTGAAGCCAACCAGTCAACCTAGTCGATGGAACCGACTAGTCGTCCATGGAATATTCAGGGAATATTCCCTATACTATTTCCTGCTACCTCGGGGGCCACCAGGGGAGCCAGTGCCCCCCTTGGGACCCCCCAGACCCCAGTAAGAGCAAGGGGCTCCCATACAATCACCTTTCTACCATCAACAGTCTCATTGATAAACCTCATCTGACATGCAAGTCAAGATCCATCCAGTGTCCTAGGCTCACACATGGCTTCTCCTCATATGGGGGCCTTACAACTTGAGCACCTTGGACCACTGGTGGTTACCAGGAGGGTGGGGCAGTGAGCATATCTAACACTAGCTCCCCTCACCAATGGGTTTCATTTTATATTTTGATCTCTTTTGACTAGAGTGCAAACTTCAAGAGGACACTAGGTAGGGCCATGGATAATGTCCCTATCTCTCTCCATGAGTATGCTATTCCCATCGGGGATGATTCATCTTTCCCAATTCATTTGATTGAGAGAGATGCATCCCTTACTGTTCTCCTTGCAACTAGCAAGCTTGGTGACGATGTTGGTGAGTAGCTTGAGGGTCCTTATGCATCCACAAGTGGTGGTGGGGCAGGTCCATCAACAAGTGGTGGAGGAGATGACATAAACCTAGACATTGAACCTGAGTAGCATACAACCTAGTTGAGGAGCAAGTTGAGAGCGAGGTAATCAAGTCATCACATCCGACTCGTGTATATGCATACTCCACCTATAATCCATATAAGGCAACAGCCAAGCCACACCTCGCTTCGGTTGATCCAATCAGGATTGAGGGTGAGGAATACCTTACCCTATTGGAAGTGATGGAAGAAACCGGTCTTCGAGAGGGTGAGGTGCTATGTTAGCTCTCGAATGACATGATTGATGATGTCATTATGAAGGAACAGTGGAAGCTAGGAGGGAGAGGAAGCTCAAAAGAGACACATGTTTTGGTGGGTGCATCAATCACCCTAATCTTCAATCCATCCATATCTATATAGTTTGAGTATACATAACCGAAATTAAGGCATAGATGCCTGCAACCCCACAACCTCCCACTTAAAGGCCAATGTGCCTTTAAGGGAGAGCAACCATTGGACATACTATCCAATGCCCATCAATACATGATAATACTCAAACCGTTGACTAGGTAGACTCCTTGTTAGCATATTTGCAGGGTAATCATCTGTATGAACCTTGACAAGATCTATGCGCTTGTCCTCAAGTACCTCCCTGATGAAGCGGTACCTGAACTCAATGTGGTTGGTCTTTGCATGAAAGACCAGATTCCATGCTAGTTGAATACCACTCATGGAATTAGTATGCAATGTTGGTACACCTGTATGAATCCCCAAATCTCCCACTAGTCGATCAAGCCATATAACCTCCTTGCAGCCCTCTATGGCTACTGCAACATACTTGGCCTATAAGGTAGACAAAGCAACACACTTTTGTGTGTGAGACATCCATGACACTGCACACCTGCAAAGGTGAACACATAACCAGAAGTGGATCTCTTGCTATCCACATGCCCTGCATAGTTTGAATCTATGTACCCAAGTACATGCATCTCTCCTCTACCAAACCAGATGCACATCTCCTTAGTACCCTTCATGTACCTCTTGATGCACTTAGCTGCCTCTTTCCTGGATTATCCATATATTGGCTAATAACTCCCACTTCAAATGCAATGTCTGATCTAGTAGCTATCATAGCATACATAAGACTCCCAACCGCTGATGCATAAGGAACCTTGGCCATCATGGCCCTCTCCTCATCTGATTTGGGACTATTTGCCTGACTCAATTTCACATATGTAGGAAATGGAGTACTTACTACCTTCCCCTCCTCCATATTGAAACACTGTAATACTTTTGTAACATACTCCTTCTGTGAAAGCCAAAGGAGTTTCCTACTCCGATCACGCATAATGCGCATACCAAGAATATGACCTATTGGTCCCAAATCCTTCATGTCAAAGGACTCATGCAACTTGGCCTTCAATGCATCCAGCCCATAAGTGTTCTTGCTAGCCAATAGCATATCATTCACATAAAGTGGTCGGAGTATCAGGCTATCATCCTTAGCCCTTTTTTAGTGTAGAGGCAATGATCAATCTCACTTCTTCTGAAACCCTGGGACTCAATGAAAGCATCAAAATTTTGATACCATTCTCTAGGTTCTTGCTTAAGGCCATAGAGACTCTTTTTCAACTTGCAAACCAAATGTTCTTTGCCCTTTCCTTCAAAGCCTTCTGGTTGCACCATGTAAATTTCCTCATGTAGACCCCAGGCAAGAAATCTCTCTTGACATCCATCTATATATGTTCCATATCCTCTACTGCACAAGTCCAGGTATGCATCTAAGTGTGGTCAACTTCACAACCAGAGAGAAGATCTCATCAAAATCCACATGCTTCTCTTGCTTGAACCATGGTAGCAACCAAGCGGGCCTTGTACTTAGGCACATCATCACCTGTGACCTTCATCTTGTAGACCCATTTACATGGCAATGCTTTCTTTCCATGTGGCAAAGAAACCAAGTCCCATGTCTTATTTTTCATGAGTGAATTCATTTGTGATTGCATAGCATACTCCCACTTATGCTAATCCTTATGCATCATAGCCTCCCTATAGCAAGAAGGTTCCCTATAATCAGTACGCATCATATAGTCTTCCCCATGAACAAATCTCTTAGGCGATCTAGATTCTTTAGCTATTCTTCTCAAGGGCATTTCAGCTTGTTGACCCACCTGCATAGAGCATGCATATCAGCAACATTTGGCTCATCATTTCTACCAATAGATTATCCATCATTCGCCCTTGATTGTGTACCTGTGGGAGTACCCGATGGCACCATTTCCTGCACATTTGGTGCATGGATAGCTTGCTGCCTATCACCATATGCTAGTGGATTCACATTCAGGAAAGTGATTCTCCTCATTTCCACAACCCTCATGGGTGTCTTATTCATATTGTTCTTATTGAAGACCACATCATGGTTTTGTATGAGGCTTCTTTGGTTCTATATCCCAAAGATGACAACCCATCTCTCCACTTTCACCATAACCCAAAAAGATGCATTTCTCAGGCTTAGGATCTAGCTTCTTCCAAAGCTCTTTTGGCACACGTGCATATGCCTCACACCCAAATATATGTAAATGAGAGTAAGTGGGCTTCTTGCCACTCCATGACTCTTCAAGAATACCACCATCCAAACTCTTACTAGGTGATCTATTGATCACATGCATTGTAGTCTTCCTTACCTTAGTCCAAAAACCACTGGAAAGACTTGCATTGGAAAGCATACATTACAACCTTTCTTGAATGGTGTGGTTCATCTGTTTTGCAACTAGATTTTTCTCTGGAATAGGGCTGGAATACGAGGGGACATGAGCACCCTCGATCCCACATGTATCACTAAAATGCTGAAAGTGATGAGAGAGATACTCTCCACCATTGTCAGTCCGTAGGCCTTTAAGCATTCTACCTCATTGATTTTCAACCAAAGCCAACCATTTCTGAAATACCTAGAACACATCGCTCTTCCAAGCTATAGCATAAGCCCAAACTTTCCTAATTGCATCATCGATGAATGTAACATGGTATTTAGCCTTGCCTAATGACCATGTAGGCATGGAACCACATGCATTTGAATGCACCAAATCAAGCCTTTCAAGCTCTTTATTTCCCCTTCTTTTATGGGCTGATTTAGTCTGCTTCCCATAGAGACAATGCTCACAAAATTCAAAGTAAAAAAAACTAAAATGCGATACATAACACAAATGGCATCAGAGTTTCATTCCATTTTAGCTCACGTGCCCCAACCATCAATGCCACAAAGAAGTACTTGGTTGCTCAATTATTGCAACAACATGATTAGACACCCTTGATACATGTAAGGGATAAAATGTCCCACACTTGGCACCTCTTGTCAAAACCATAGAGCCCTTCTAAATTTTCCAACTCTGAAAACCAAAGGTTGTTTGAAAACCAACATCAGCTAGTTGATCCGCTGAAATAAGACTCTTGGTTAGATTAAGCACATGTCTCACATTTTTCAAAAAAATGCAGACCCATTTGCAAAAGAAAACTTTGTCACCTGCTCCCACTATGTCACATGCATAGATATTTTTCACACAACTTGTCTTTCCACTATCATAAGTGGAGAACAATTCCCTATGGGGGGTAACATGGAATGAAGCACTAGAATTCAAAATCCAATCCTAGGAATGTGCATCATTTGAAGTGGTAAGCAAGTCTGCAGATAGACTAGACATGAAGAGAATGCCATTGTCACTATCATCAGTTGACGGCATTGATCTCCTCGATCTTCATTTTTCCTTTTTCCTCCTTGTGATTCTCTTTCTTCTTATTTGCACCCCAATTTGCATTTGTTTTCTTATCCTTTTGCTACCTTTTGAGCTTGTAGCAATACTTTTTCATGTGGCCCTTCTTGCCACAATGGTAACACTCAATGTCCAATGCCTTGGATTTGCTACGAGAATACCCTCTTTCTTGGGACTTCCCCTTGAAATGTGATCTTCGCCTTTGTACATTTAAGGCTGCATCGTGCTTATTGCCATCCATAAACTTCCGTCTAATCTCCTCAGCCAACAAGCTACCCACAACATCATCAAACTTTAGTACTCCACAAGGTGCGGAGTTACTAATAGCTGTACGAAAGGTGTCCCATGAGGATGGTAATGAACATAAGAGAAATATTTCCTTAGTCTCCGCATCAAAATTCATCTTCTGAGCTTGAAGCTGGCAAAAAGTAATATTGAATTCATTCAAGTGAGAAGAAATGGAGACCCCTTCCTTCATCTATAGCTCAAACAACCTCTTCATGAGGTAAACTGTATTAGAGGCAGTTTCCTTCTCATAAGAGGCACATAATTTCTTCCATAAATCTTTCGTAGTCTGCTCATTTACTACTGTGAAATGAACTGAATCTGCAATATGAAGTCTAACAGTAGACTTTGCTAATGCATCCAACTCATTCCAATCATCCTCAGACATATTTGCAGGCTTAGCTTCAATCCCTACCAAGGGTTTAATTAGCTTATTTTGAACAAGCACATCCCTTATCTATTCTTTCCACAAAGAAAAGTTTGTCCCATCAAACTTTTTAATGTTGAAAAACTCCTTTTCAGAGATGGAAGAGAATGCCATGATGCAAATAAAGCAAAATCCTAAATGCTAGTGCCTACAAGAGAGAAATCACACCAAATACCAAGTGCACCCAAATGTGTATGCCAAAATGGAAGGTAATATCACCAAACCTTAATGGTTCAAAGCATCAAAATGCATTTGACTCATGCGCATATACTATGCATCCACATGAGCAAATCTGGCCCAAAAGAAAATGCCAACTTCAATGGCAAAAAAATGGCAATCCCAATGCCAATAAGTGCCAAAATGCCTCAAGCATAAATGTTGTCCATGAGCATATGCATCAACAAAATCTCATGCAAGAGATCATAGCATAACCTAGGCATCCACTGCAATATGTCAAAGCTGTCCCTCAGCATAAAATAGCATATGTGTGCTA
Source organism: Dipteris shenzhenensis (assembly GCF_047967505.1). Classification (NCBI taxonomy): domain Eukaryota; kingdom Viridiplantae; phylum Streptophyta; class Polypodiopsida; order Gleicheniales; family Dipteridaceae; genus Dipteris; species Dipteris shenzhenensis. Next base: position 38,646,003 of record NC_141628.1, on the reverse strand, counting down.
AACATCCATCAATAAAGCATCCCACAAGGCAATCTAGTCCTATCAACATCCAACAAGGATTTCAATGCATCTAAATGGCCTATAAAGCATCCACTATAACCCACTGCAAACCACAAATGAGCACACATAGATCAAACTGCAACCAAAGTCATCTACATAAGGTATATCTGAGAGATCACAGCCCCACGACAATGATCGCTAGTGAAAATAGAGCTAGGGATGCCTCAAAACATGGGCATCATTGCATAGTCAAACTTAGCAAGGAAATCTACAAATATCTCTCTTCTGTCACAACTCCAAAATCCCAACCGATGAGTGAGGAACGGGGAGTCAACCCTTAGAGTTTACTTGCAAATAAGACCTTAGGCAAGTAAACTTAAGGGGGTTTCCCTTACCCTACCACGTGGCAACTATGTAGAAGGTCTTGAACCTTAGAGAAAAATTTGAGCAAAGAGACTATGAAAGGATGACATAGAGATTCAGATAATTCTAGGTTCCATTTTAGCAAGGAAAATCCATGCTTTGTCTTCAACTGGTAGGGAATTAAAAAATAGGGTTAAGGGTTTAGTGTTCAAACCCCAACCAAATTTCTTTCTTTTAAACTGAGGATATCTTGCATGCATACCAGGTATGTACATGGATTTTTAGCCTGGTACATCATGAAAATCTAGGTACATGCCTGGTATGCATGCATGATAGCCTAGGTTTAAAAGGAAAAAATTTGGTTGGGGTTTGAACCCTAAATTATTTTTTAAATTCCTACCACTTGAAATTGAATAAATTAAACTCTCCACGCCCACAACCCCCTCCCACTTGCCCTTGACACTCCATTTGTGGAAAAAATTAGGGTTAAGGTTTTCTAACAGAGGGAAAAAAATAGGTTTAGGGATTTTATTTAGCCAATAGGGGATACAATTAGGTTTAGGATTTTCTCACACATGAAAAATAATGCAAAAACTAGGCCTTGGTCACATGATGTCGGATTTAGGTTTTGCAGGGGGGTTTTTTGAATAAAAATCATGCACATGGTAACTTATGTCTCAATGGCCTCCCATAAATGAATGTTTTAATAGATTATTTTTCCTATGTGAGAAAACCCTAATTTTTATTGATTCTTGAAAAAGGATGTTTTCTTAATTTATATAATCATAAATCATGGTTTAGGGTTTTGATGTAATATGTTGGTTGCAGGATATCTTATGGGTTAATGAATATGCTGGACGCAAGGGTGGAACCAGAGGGTCTTCTGGTGGGGGGATGGCTTTGATTGGCCACTACATCAATAGAGTGGCTCAACACATTTTGGTCTTCCATCGATAATTATCGCCAGATGGAAAGTTGAATATATCCTTAGTCGAATGGTGAAGATGAGAGCCATCCGTCCTATTGCGGATCGTGTTGTTTTGGTTAGGCATAGTGTAGCTTTATGTTTGTTCTCAGACACACGATCCGGCCCTCTCGATAGCATCATAGCTATTGCAGGGCTAGTTGGTGTTACGGATCCCCACGCTATAGAGAATGAAATTGTGCAACCCTCTCTTCTTCAACAAGCAAAAAAGGGATCTAAACCAAGCATGAAGAAGTGTAGGCTAGAGTCACTTGTGCCCTAAAGTGGATGCTCTTTGTAATACCACTCTATGTCAATAAAGAATACAATTTTCAAATTGTTTTCTTGTTTGTTACGGAATATTGTTTCCTTTTGCATGTAAGTAAAATTGAGTATTATTTCCTTTTACATGTTCCATTGAGATTTGCTATTTATTATTTCATTTTTCATGTAAGTAAATTGAGATTACATGTACGTAAATTGTAGATTGCAAAATACAATGAAAATAAATTTGAGATTGCACATACAAAGACAATGCAAAAAAAGACACTTTATTATATTGAAAAGAGGATAATACAAAATTAATGCCCAAAGGCAGAGTACATGAACTCTAACTATAGACCAAGGCATATATACAAAAAACCTAAGTGCCCTTGGGATTCCTAAGATGGCCAACAAACTGCATATCTTTGGCAGTCACAGTGACCCATTTCCTATGGATTGTAGCTAGCTAGGTGTCATCCATGAGATCCACCAGGTAGGCCTCAGCTGCATGCTGCAAGGCATCTTTGAAAATATGCCATGGAGCCTTCACAATTCCACGTCTATAGTACCGGGACATGGGACTATTGTTGAGGTCCTGCACGAGCGACCTCATGTACCACCCTTGCGAAGCTTGCCCTTCGGGATGGGTAGATCGATAGATTGTTGAAACTTTTTGATTTCTCGAAGTGCCACAATCCTTGACTTGAACTTGTATCTCCTCATTGGAGGAGGACCTCTTTGCCCTTGATGTGGAGGGCCTCTTCCTGAATGTGGAGGGCCTCTTTGCCCTAGACCTGGAGGTGGGTGTCCTCTTCGCCATGGGCATGGATGCTGATTCTCTGCTCTTAACTTGGTCCTTTTACTTTGTCCTTTGATGTTGCTCTTCCTCGTGCTCCTCCTCTATGGAGTCATCGGTCTCTGCATCATGATCCTCCTATGCCTTCCTCTGTCCCTCTATCTGCGGCCTTGTCCCTTGCTCCCTCTCTGGCCTCTAGGACAACAGTTTCTCCCTTTGAAGGGGATCATTGGGAGGGGGGGCTATCACTCTTTGTCTATGAGTCTAGAGGTGGGTTATGCTATGCCAATCTCTTTGGTGCCTTAATCTTGGGCTTGGCCATGGAGGATGGAGAGAGTGTGTGAGAGAAAGGGTGGAAATGTCAGGGGCAAGTGGGAGGTGGTGTGGGAGTGGAGAGCTCTTGAAACAATGAAATGAAAACGAGGGCCCATTCTTTTACATAGGGCCCAAAACCCTAATTTTTAAAAATACTTGTTTTTAATAAAAACTCTTAAAAAAACTAAAATTGGTGCAGCCTGAGCTAAATACTTATAATTAACATCCAATAACTCAAAATTTCTCATTTGTACTGCAATTCATGGCAATAATTAACCTTGAGCTAAATACTTATAATTAACATTCGATAACTCAAAATTTCTCATTTGTACTGCAATTCATGGAGATTATATGTTGGCTTTAGTGCATATCACATAACTAAAATTACAAAGAAATTCTAAAACTTATGCATGGGCATCCACATAGGAAGAGTCTACACCATCATTTTCATGTGTCTCCACCCATATGTGCCCTTGTCTATGATGGGTTGCACGCCACCTTGCATGATTCTGACTTGCATTTGATGAGTTTTATATTCTTCTTCAACATTTCGTGTTAACCTCTTGCATGGCATGGGACAAGGACTCTTTGAATGCTAGTGTTGCAACTGCTCTTATTTTGATATGCCTGTACCACCATTGAACCAATTGAACCATCGGGCTTGACTTAGTTCTTTTACCCCCGTGTTGGATCACTCTGTTATATGCATAACATGCTTACCAATGCGATCTTTCCATGACCTGATCGGACCACACTCCAATGCTTTAATAATTCCATGCCATGTATGGTGCATGACCATATAAAATGTGCTACCAAATAGAAAAACAAATTAGTAATTATAGGACCATTCAGTATGCACATCTCAATGTCCAAGTTTTTGATTACCATGTACTGTGTGAAATTATTCTTTCCCCAAGGTATCTCCATATTCCAGCTAAAGTTATTCACAGCATTGATGGAACACTATGCATCATCATCTTTGAATCTTTCCTTTTGTAGCAAAGGTACCAAGCTATCAAGAGCTAACCACACTCAAGCCTTTTCCAATCTTTGTTGTCCCTTCCCCCCTCGTTCACAACAGGCATTATGTAACTTTCTCCATACATCAAACTCATTAGCACGCTTGAGCTTGTCATTCTTCTTCTTTGCAGAAAGGAATTTTAAAGCCTTAACACCACTAAAGCTTGGATTACAAGGAACATTGCCTATTTTTCCATATCTTTTCTCATGTTTTATAATCTTTGCTTGCCTAGAGTGTAGTCCCATATCTGAAAGAACCTTTTCAATTCTTGCAATCATCCTCTCACTCTCTTGTTGGGGCTTCAAGTTATATGCATCAATGATGTATAGATGCACTAACCTTTAAATTATTCTCACAATAGCACGAAGTGCAAAAATGTGTACTCTCTCAAAAGGAATTTTAAGAATTGGGCTCCTTGATGGATCCTTCCGTAGAACATTCCTATCCGATGCCTTAGTTTGATCTATCTCTACAAGTTTATAAGCCCATTGCTTTTGATTCTTTTTACCACCCTTTATAGGTACTCTCATTTGCATGCACAGTGGACAAGGATGGCTTGTATTTGCTCCATGTGACACATTAAACATACATTTAATAGTCTTGAGGTCAGCACCTAGATGCCATTCTACACAGTAAGATCCATAGCCCTCAACTTCAAGTAGCTCACCATTGTTATGTCCTTTGATCACACTTGGGATATCAGTTTGGTCGGAAAACCACTTCAAATTTGAATGTGACTCTTTCGGCACCTGGAAAAAAAGCTCACATATTATCTCAAAATATTGTAAGTCTTTTTACATTATCGCATTAAAATTCAAATTTCCATCATACCTCAAAGGCATCCAACCACCGCCAAATCTCCTATTTTGATTGCATGCTAAACTGTCTCGCATCATCAAGCTTAACTTCAAGGTCCAGTATTCTATTCATCATTGTCAAACTAACTCTTTCTAATTTTTGACCTTTGACCACCTCACTTTCATCAAGCTTTAGTACGAGCTTCAGTTAACCATTGCATTCCTCCATAGGCATAACACAAAACTTCACCATGGCTTGTAGAACTCTTTGAATATCCGTTGTAAAGTTGTTGTTGATTGTCAATTCCAATTCTTTAGACTCTTTAGCCTTTGTTTTCAAAGTTAGTGTACTACATACATGCTGGGGCTCATCGACTAAATCAAGTATGCCCAAATTGAGTGCATGCCTGACCTTATCGACATCAGTCGGTTTAGGAAGCGGGGCTTTAACTTTTGCTCCCAAAGAAATGCATGATGTTTTAAAGCTCTTAAATATGAGCCAATATATCCCTATATTATCACAAACTCCCTGTGCACTAGTTGCATTGAAATGCTCCACAACTTTGTTCATTGACTCTGATGTTATCTTTGATTTTAGACTTTTGAATTTCAAATGTTGTATAATAGACTCCAACATTTTTTTGTATGAGCCAATATGCCCTTGTACTTATCCCTATAGTATCACAAACTCCTTGTGCACTAGCTACATTGAAATGCTCCACAACTTTGTTCATTGACTCTGATGTTATCTCTGATTTTAGACTTTTGAATTTTGGATGTTGTATAACAAACTCCAACATATTTTTGTAAACACTTCACCCATAGCACCAAAGTGTTCATCGTGGATAGACATGAGTTATGAAACACTCCTACAAGCTCTCACTTGACGCTTTTAGTGACCACTTTTCTTGGATATTTCATCCATTGGATGTAATTTCCTCTTACGTAGTCTTGGAACCATTGGAGTATCCGGAGTATCCTTCATGAGAGGGAGAATAGAGAAAGAAGCTTCTTGCTTAGAAGCAAGCAATAAATTTGAAAAGAGGGCTGGAGCAAATAAAAATTCAAAATGGTGCTCATAAATGAGGGGGAAGGAAGAGGAATGAGAGAGAATGAAAGGAGTATGGTAGTTAGATGGGAGGATTTAGTTTTAGGTCAAATGGTATAAGTTTGGTTGAGAAACTAGGTTTCTCACTTTGGTTACAGTTAAAAAATGTGATGGGAGAGCTGAGGCAGCAAGTGGGTGCTCCACATCATTGTTTGGGCCATTGAATAAAGAAATAGAGAAGTCAGGCCACTTTGAATATTCTATTGCCCTCCACTAGCCAATATTCTATTGGGTTTAATTCGCCTTATTTTTCCATGTCATCAGCCCAAGGGCCCCCTTACACGGCCCTTTTTGAGTCCAATTTTTTTGTAATGGCAGAAGCTTTATCATCACCTAAAGAGAAGGCATGGGCAAATAAGTAGATAAGGATACATGAGGATGGATCATAAGTCACTTCTTATATGACCAATGAAATCCCAAAAAATGTGCATTCATACATACAGAGACTCATCAATGAGCACTCTCAGCAAAATAAATTCTTTGCACAACGACTTTCAATTCAAAGTGGAGATAATTTTAGAGTCTAGAAAGCTTGTTGAATTCAAGGGAGTTTCATGCACATACTTATTAGCTAATGAAACAATGTGGGATAAGCCACAACTCTTCTTTATTGATGAAACATCAAGTGCTGATGTTCGTCACCTCATTGATAGAATATTATGTACCATCATTGGTAAAATGAAATTATGTAATATTGTCATATTTGTGGATAAAGAAGAGAAGGAAGATATGTTTCTCACATTACAAAAACAATATGGAAGACAACTGAAGATGTACAATGGTGTGCACTCAACAAAGAGGGATAAGAGAGAATGTGGCCTGAAAATACAAAATATTGAATCCTTTGTCTTATGCATGCTGACTCCACACCTTGATTTATAGATGAACATAAGAGGAGTGCAAAAATATTACGACTAATGCTAGAAGAGCATGAAGCTCCAAGTCCCCTCCATCGTCAACATGATCACTATGAAAGACCAGCAAAAAGTGGCAATCTCTTACTGAGTATGATTCAATTTGTGCAGCCATCGGAATGGGAAGTCACCCTGTGTCGGATGGGCTATTTGTTCAAAGATTTTATTAGGAAGGGTTGTCCTCTAAATATTATTAAAAGCATTGCCTGCATGGGGTACTTGAAACCCTAGCTCACATCTCACAACTAAGTATGATAAAAAGAATGCCGACATAGACTCGATGGATGGGGAAGGTGAGAGTGACGATGTCAATGAGGGTGAGGAATCAAAAAATGAAGATGATGAATATGATAATAGTGATGTTGCCTCAAAAGATCTCGTAAAGAGATGACAAACATATCTTCAGGTATGAAACCTTATCTTTATACTTCTATGCTTGTTTAACAACGCCATTTTTTAAAATTGAAATAATTGGGATGTGTAAATATCATAACTTTTTTACCTATTTATAGAAAGAGGATGAGGAGGACTCAGAGGAGGACTTAGGAAGCTCATTTGAAGAAAAATGCGATGTAGCTAACTCTCCCACTAAGATGAGTCATGAAAATATGACTATATTGTAGCAAGTATGAAACCTTATCTTTATACTTCTATGCTTGTCTAACAAAGCCTTTAATTGGGATTTGTAGATCTCATAACTTTTTAATCTTTATATAGTAGAAGAAGGATGTGCAGGACATAGCAAGCGAAGAAGAATATGATGTAGCTCACTCTCTCACTAAGATGAGTCATGAAAATATGACTATATTATAGGAGGTTGGAAGTTCATTTAATGCTATGTTGTTAATTCGACAACAACCTCATCCTTTTGCATTTGCTGAAGAGGAGATTTTAATCCTCTTGAATCCTATGAAAGAGGTTAATGACAAAGTCATTATAGCCATCCTCAGGTTTGTTGATGCAAACTTTTCCTTGGATTTATACTTTCTTATTTTGATTAAACCTTACAAGCTAATACTCGGGGTTTATTTTTTGTGGTAATGTTATAGCACAATTTCCTAAATTTATACATAGAGTTTCATATCCTCTTATTTATGAAGTGATTAGCAACAAAAAAAATACCATAGAGGATGTTTGCAAATGGTTGAAGCCTATTCCTATGAATGAGGCATGAGTTATCATCACAACATATTATGAGAAGTAAGCAACAAACCCATACTTAGTTTTTCTCTTGCATTGCTAGAATTGTGTCAAACACAATAATTATTCTTTATTGATAATGTAGCTCACATTGGAGTTTGGTGGCCGTGGACATCTTTGCCAAGAAGTCTTTCTTTGCTAATTCAATAGCATCCATCCATGGCAATGCATCAAAGTAAGTATAGACTACCTGTGTTGTTAATTCCATGTTATGCATCATATGCACTGCACACATTTACTCTTGTTATATGTTATGAGGGGTAGGTTAGCTCAAAAGTTGGTAGGTGCCATTGACGGATTAATTCAACAAGATGATTTGACATAGCAAATAGAGTATACTGACTTGACATAGCAAATAGAGTATATAACATGTTAATGTAGTTATAGGCAACTCTCCACCCACAACTATGTTAGTCCTCCTGCTCAACTACTAAATGCCTTTGGAAATCTTGCTAGTCTTTGTACTTTCCTATTTCTCTAATAGAAGATACCAACTTTCTGACCTACCCATCATGACTTATTAAAACAACTTAGTATTGTTTATATTCTCATGATTTTCATGTGTTATTCAATGCCATTAACGTCTTATATCATTTTAAATGTAAGTTAAAATATCATCTTTGGTAATTATTGAATGTAAGTTTAATTGTAATGTTGTGCTAATTTTTTAATTGTGAATATCCTCTATCAAGCACTTTATAGCAAATCTTTCACTTCACTTTCATAATTATATATAAAATGTCTCATATCCTGGAGCACAATAATTATACAAGTCAAATTCCAAACCACTATCATCCATATTGTCTCTCTCTTTACTGTGATCTTCATCTCATTTTTGATTTCCTTTCCTATTTCTTTCATCTATGTTTTCTCTTCTATAGTGTTATCTTCATCTCCTTTTCGTTCTCTTCTCCTATTTCTACTCACATAGTTAGTTCAATTTGTATGTCATCTTATCTAATTTTTTAATGTAAGTTAAAATGTCATCTCATGTAATTATGTAATGTAATTTTAAGTGTAATGTTGTGCTACTTTTTAAATTGTGAATATTCTAAGTCAAGCACTTTTATCGCAAATCTTTCACTTCACTTTAATAATTATATATAAAGTGTCTCATATCCCAAAGCACAATAATTATCTTCATCTCCTTTTTGATGTCTTTTCCTATTTCTCCCATCTATGTTTCCTCTTCTATAGTGTTATCTTCATCTCCTTTCCAATCTCTTCTCTTATTTTTACTTAGATAGTTAGTTAAATTCTCATCTCCTCTCCTATATCCTCGCTAGCTTTTCTCGTCTTTAGTTCTTCTCTCATATTTCTACTCGCATACTCAATTCACTTCTCCTCTCCTATTTCTACTCGCATACTTAGTTTTCATCTCTCCTCTCCTATCTCCTCGCTATCTTTTCTCACCACTCTTTAGTACTCCTCTCCTATTTCTACTCAGTGCATACTTTGCAAATGGAAAAAGCTCTTGCAATTATCAGTTCTATTGAGAACACAATAAACATCAACTTCTCATGGATTACCGACAACAAAAGACAGCGAGAGGAGTAGAAGAGGCAAGGACCATTGACACAATATGAGAAAGATGGGTTTGCTACCCAGAAGCAGATCGAGGAGGAAGAGCATGACAAGTGAAGACATTGCTTCAACAAGAGAACAGTGTGCACATCTATTTGGAGAGATGTCTTATAGAGTGGCTCATTCTAGGCAATATTTAGCAAACCAAGCTGAAAGTATTAGGAATAGACAAGAAGCATTGAAAGAAAGACTATTTGATTCTTTTTGCATCTTTATGTATTATAATCATATTGATGAAGATGAAAAAGCCAACACAGAGGATGGTGTGACCCCACGAGATAGAGATGGCAAATGTGATGGCAGGATTGTAGCTTATGTCTATTATTGAAAGGTATTTTTTGACACCATATGGCTCTGAGATTTACTTGTACTTGGATCCCTTAGTTATATCATTAAATACTTTCACAAATGTGATGAACTCTATTTTTAATGTACTCTAGTTTAGTAAGATGTCACCTTCGTTTTCTTAATTTGATTTTTCTTTAGCTTAATCTTTGCTTCAATATTTTGTTTCAAGAGCCACTTTTTTCCCCCCATTTTTAATCCAAAAGTACCTCAAAACGTGAATTCGGACAATGCACTAATCGAAATGAATTTGGAGCCATGAATTTGGAGCCATCACTAGTCCAAAATTAATGAAATAGGTATTTTATGAAACTTTACATCCCCTGGCCCAAGGGAAAAATCGCCACTCTCTCACAAGTAGTCAGCTTGCAGACCAACAACGAGCTCTTTGTCCTCTTCTCTTGTAGTAGATCCCCTTAGGCATAGCCTCCCAATGAGGCCACTATCGGCCCTTGAACACTCAATGAAAGAACATCTCTCTATTCCTATGTGCTCTCAATGGCTGTGATAGTTTTTTGGTTTGACAAGAATACTCTTCTCTACGAGATTGAGATATCTTCTTCTAGACTCCCCTTCACCAGCATGAAGGCAACAATCCTCCCACACATGACCATTTACTACCGTACCAACTCCTTTCTTGGCTCCTCAACCCCTCTGAAACCTTTAGGTCAAAAGAATGATTTTGCAAAAATGCATCTAAACTCTTTAGTTACCATGCAGCCAAAAGCATATAGCTTTCCAGTGAAGCACCTTTTCCATGCACCTTTGCAACAAAGACATAGGGACTCATGTCCACCACAAGGACTCCCAGTACCCGTACCCTTCAGTATCCACGCTACAAGATTCAAACCAAGTCCAATGAGCATCCATTTGATAATTCAACAAAGGGATCCATGTCATCACTTCCTGCAATTGGGTTCTCACCAAGTATTTTATTGATTTCAAGCATTGCTAGTACAAATAAAACATACAAGCAAAAACAATAATGTTTCATCCTGGCCATGCTTCCTAAGTGCAAATCTAGATGTGACCATACTTCATACACAATGTGCTTTAGTGTGCCGATATACATAGGCTAAGCATTCTCATTCGTTACAAAACATTTCTAGACTCTCAAAAAGAGCATTCCACTGATTGTTAGAATCTCCTTAATATGCAAAAAATATAGTGGACAATGGAATTGCAGGCAAGGATACAACTACTCACTCACTTGAAAGTCCTCTCCTTCATCCAATTGGGCTTCGGCCTCTTCAACACATACCGTCACCAAATATTGCTCTGAGTTGACTACCTTGAGCAGGTCAATTATTTCATCTGCATGATCCCCATCGTTAGAGCTATCTCTAGTGGCAAAGTTATCATTGGATTCATTTGCTGCATCATTCATAGTATCAAGAACTCATAGCACCACGTCCTCAAGGGATTGAATGGATGTAGACACATCAGGTGTTTCTTCATCTAGCCACAAACATAATCAAGTATGTTACACTTTATTGTACTGAACCAATCAAAACCCAGGAAGTGCACATTTGCAGAGCCATAGTCAACAAACCTTCGATGCCATGTGAGCCTTGAAATACCTGTCTCCCACACGGATTCACATGGACAACATGTAACCATGTGGGATCTATTGCATTTGGATGAAGGATTGCTTGTTCATAGTGCTCTAGAAAAGTGAAAGGCTCACTTCTTTCAGACAGAAGCTGACCTCTTTTAGACAAAAGCTTACTTCTTTTAGACAGAAGTGTACAAGTTGATGGCATAAAATTGATTGTCCTCCTTTCACACTATTGTGTTTTATCCCCTGTATTGCATAATATGTGTTAAGTAAGTCTAGTACTTGACTTCCAAAATGTCCATGAGCACACCCACATATCTGATGTTAGACTCAACCACATTTAGATAATTTATACTAGCATGACTGCCTTGCTCAATTGATGCCACAATCCCAGAATCAAAAGTGACTCTTTGAGTGTCAAACCATTCGATGTGTAGGTGACAACCCAAAGCCCACATACTACTGAAGAATCTGACCTGCATTGACCATGTTTTTTTGCAAAGGTAAGACATAGCAAAATAGATGCATTCCATAATTATGGATGTTACTATGATTAAAGCAACTCACATCCTTGTCACATCAGCCGATAGATAACTCTTCTTTTACCACTAGAATGTCTGTCCCACTGTTCTTTAAAGACGTGATTTTATCTCAAATCCATTCCCTTATTGGAGGCATGGTAGTTTGCCGCTGTCGATGCCTTTTTTTGCTTCATTCCTTCTTTTCTAATTCATACATGTCCACCCATTTTTTCATGCATTTTGAATTATAAACTTCCTGATAACTCATTTTCTATCATCTTGTCATCTTCCTCATCTATCCCTAATGTCTGAGCCCCCGCATCCATATTAGACAGATATTTTGATAAGTAACACGATGTCTGATGGACCAACCACCATTGTGCCATGGAGCCCTCTGGTTTAGCTCTTTGTCGTACAAAGCCTTTGATGGTCTTCATGAACCACTCCAAGAAGAATATCTAACGGCGACTAATGATGCCAGTCAACTTAGTTTCATCAATCAAGTGGATGAGGCAGTGCACTTGTATATCAAATAATCCTCTTGGAAACTCGGCTTCCATGAGACACAATAACACGGCTATGTCCTCCTTCATTTTGGGTAGATTGGCAGGGTTGATCTCTTTCAAACAAACAAACCTGTTGTGTGACCATCAGCATTAACAAAATATTCAATGGAATTAGTGACCAACATTGCATGACCTAGCAAAAAAAAAAATATTATCGATCAAGCGCGCCAAGTCGATAAACAATATCGCGTACCGTAGGTGCAAGAGGCAACCTTTGATTGTTAAGGGAAGAATGTTCTATGAGCTGTTGCAATATATCAGCAAATGTGACATAACAAAAGTCAAAATGAACTTGCAGCTACATTATCACACGTACCTGTATGAACTTATGCCAGTCGTGGCTTTTGAGACATGAGAGCTTATCATTCCCTTCTATAAAGAGGTTACAAAAAGAGGCCCCATAGCCAATAGGTGTTTGCCCTTTCTTTATTTATTGCAAAACATTTGCATGCTCTTGCTTTGAGAGACCCATGGGGTAGGTTGGTAAGTGACCTTGTCGCTTCTCTTAGAGTACCTTGCCCATAGTTGTGGTTTTCTTTTTGCATCTTGAAGATCTACCCTGCTTGCAATTGTATCCTTCTCTCTTGAGAGGTGTCTCCATAAATACTCTCCAACATTCTTGAAAATGTGCATTGGATCTAGCAAGTGCACAATTTTTAACTTGTTCCAATACTCCAACATATAAAAAAATGGACTTTTGTTCCTTCGTTCCTGTTAGCTTTAGCTTTGGATCATTTGCATAGGCTAATGCAAAAGCATCCCATTGCAACTCCCAGTCACATGGACTCATTCTAGGTGAGCGTACTTCTATTTCCTCAACCACATTACCCACTTCAAAAAATTTGTGTGCTTGAATAGTGTGAGATGGATGGTCCATAGGCAAGTGGCAAGAACCTCTTATAGTGGGGAAACACACACTTCTACAAGCTTTTGATATATACTGAGTGAATCTTGGTCCCACAAGTAGGGCGTCCATAATAGCCTTTTGTTGCTAGGCCTACCATTGCACATAATCGAGAGAATACATGTGAAATTTTGAGAGTAACATTACATTTTGCTCTTCAAAAAATAGAGAATATAGTTGAGACAAACCTGAATGTATAGAAAGTACTGGGTAGTCATGCATGGTCCAAGTGAGTATGTCTCGTAACATAAACTTGAAAGTTTTCATCTCTGGTTGCATCATGAACGTGAAATCCATTCCAAATCTCCTTTAGCTCATCGATCAATGGCACTAAGTACATGTTCATATCCTTAACTTGCCTCTTTCTTGATTCACCAGAAGTATCAAATGTAAAGGTAGTTGAGAATTGAAGAGCGTCGTCCGCGTTCAAATTGATGTAAACTTAAATCAACCAACTTACCAGGAACTAATTGACTAAGAAATAGGTGTTCTTTCTTTATGGATAAGTATGGTGGAAGGTTGTAGTTCACAAGAACAACATGCCATGTCGACCACTTGGTGGACTGTATTGAAAAAGGATTTATTCCATCAAGTGCCAACCCTAGCCTCAAGTTGCATGCCTCATCTTTGAAGATAGGCCACTCCCTCTCAATATGTTGAAAAGCTTTACAATTTACCAGAATTTGTAAGATTCCATCTGTGCTTCTGTAACGTGCATGCCAATCCATGTTTTTCATAATTGACGGACAAGATAACATGAATCTAAGTCATGGTTTAAAAGGGAAATGATGAAGTATTTTTTTAGGAAGCCGTCTACTTGTTGAGGCCTCCTTATACCGTGATTCGTCACAAATTGGACAACAAATATTCTTTGCATACTCTCCTCTATACAAAATACAATCTTTGAGACATGCATGGAATTCATTATATGTCATCCCTAGAGCTGCGACAACATAGAACTCACTTCCTCTCTTGATTTTGGTAGATTATTACTACTGGGAGGCAACAACTGTGTCGACAAGAACCTGCCACGACAAAAAAACAAGCCATGCAAATGCTCAAATATTAAATACATAATCCCATGCAAAATAGTTATTGAAATTTGTGTGATGAATTGAATTAAATACTCACTCAAGAAGGTCAGTGATTGAGCTATTGCTCCATCCATGCTTGGTTTGAAGATTCAAAATCAAGAGACTAGCTGAGAGACTTGATAGCTTTGCATCCTTGAATAGAAGTGTTGAGGCCTCCTTTTCAAGGTATTAATGACTTCTGTCGATGCCTTCTCCTTCTTTGTCAATGTCATTGTCCTCTATGGCATTGTAAAACCATAGTCTTGAAAATGATCATGTAGCATATTATATGTCATATCATCACTTGGTTCATCATCAGTGGAGTGATTTGATATATTTATAGCATTGCCATATTGTAGAGACTCAAACAAAGCTGGATCCTTATCTTTGATGAGATTTCTATAATCCCTTGGTAGCTATGAGATTTGTGGCCCTCTATGAGTTTGTCTTAACTACATCTTGACATCGTCATTGACTTCCTAAAAAGGTTCAATGTTTTCACTCATACATCAACGCCAAATATATTTCACTAAAACTTGAAAGACTTATTAAACATCTCACTCAATTGTGCTTCTAAATCACATAATTGAATAGTGTAGCATACACAGTGTGTGATTCTAAAAATAGACATGGAACTTCATTTTAAGTGTGCTTCTACCTCACGTAATTAACATTGTCACATGCACGGTGTGTGATTCCAAAAATACACATGGAACTTGATTCCAAGTTCTTAGTACAATAATTGCATTATCCACACATATTCATTGATAATGAATAAAAGGAAAAAATTAGTGCAATCGTTGAGAAACAACAAAGTAAAGAAAGTATCTATTCATCAGGACCAAAAAGAAACATGTACATAGTAAAGATAGGATGCAAGGCAGTTAGCTCTGATGAGGACGAGGACATCGCCTGAATGGTACATCCATTGACTATCCTACCTACTCATGAGCCAAATGAGCAAGGACATGTCTACGATAGCTATAGGTAACAAGCAAGTCATCTCTAACCCACAAGGACCTAATGGTTGTAAACCAAACATAACAACAACGATGCCCTCTCATATGGTCCGACTCCACTAGCCCCTTACATTCCTCAAAAATACAATTTGGTTGTGTGCCTAGATTCCCTATAGTGTTGTTTATGATTCCATCTATGTTTCTAGTAGTGTAAGGCCGACCATCCATGCAAGTGTGATCTGGCCGTGACTATCCAACTAACTCAGCATTTGAGAATAATCCATAACAAGACATACTAAAGATGTATCTCCTGGATAACATCCATTAACCCAAGCTATACACTTGACCAAAAAAACTCATGAGATGTTGAACTCTAGCAGGATCTATTGGAAATCGTAACATTCATACAAATGTATAGTCCACACCACCCCGCACCACAAATACATGATGCTGCAATTATGTAGCGTCGACCCGGATAAATGAACTCTTCCTAATCGAGTGGTAAAGCATCTCCTTGCCCAAAAACATCAGCTCTACAATCATGGCATCGTGAGGGATGGTCTAGTTGCCATTGGGCAACCCTATTTGGAATGCAATGGTCACCCATTGTCTCCGTCTCATGTCTTGGGGGTAATGTGGTGGCTATCCCCAAGCATCGTAACCTACATTGAATGATCACAGCAGCACTAGGGCGACATGTAGGTCAGCGTGACATATGCTCATCTGAAGAGCCACCGCTCAAGGGACTACGATAGGGACTCGTTGGTAGTGGATAATCTATAGTCTATATGTATGTAGCAATCAAAATAATGTAACTATGTTTAATTGAAACACAATATTCTAGTAAATGAAAATAGAACAAATAAATGATACTGGTGATAGCATACCTATGTGGGTTGACAAAGCTCAATAAGAGCGGTCTTGATGCAGCCTCTCAACTCGTGCTGGGCACAAACATACCCCCTGTGCTGAACAAGCCCATGACAATCCATACAATAGCAAAACCTCCTCTATCAAAACCTGACCTGGGTATCCTCCTCGTGATCCACCTGGTCTCATGATGATGTCCCCACACGAGAGGTGCTAGCCTCTCCAAAATACAAAGGTCTGGTAAAAAAAAGGGTCCAAAGGAGGTGTATGTATAAAGGAGCTCTCCAATGAAGCGTCACCCTAATAAGATGATCAAACAACATAATTTAGACGTTATAATAATCTATTTATTTGCTTGAATTGAAACAATTTACTCAAGCTCTCTTTATCTTAAAAAAGTGTGTAGGAATACATATGAAAAAAAATAGAGAACTAGAGTGCATATGCCCTAGTCACACCAGAGAACTAGAGTACCAAAGATATATGCATGGAAAAAGTGATAGAGAGATAAGGCTTTGAAGTTCTAATTGGCAAGAACAATCCAAACAATCTGCAAGACTATTGCCAAATTAGTGTTAGACATTAGCATAGTAAAAGTGGAGGGATTTTCCTTAAGGTCATTATCCATGTATGTATTTTCTTTACCATGAGCCATATACGAGATAGGCATGTAGGGATAAGCATTAATAAATAGGCATTGACATGAGTGGTTAGCTTACAAGAGATAGACATGTAGGGAATAGTATTAGTCTAAGACATAAAGCATTGGGCAATAGTTAGTATTAGGATTAGGCAATAATTTTTTTAATGAGACTTCTAATAAGGTAAGATAATAATAATACTTAAGAAAATAGTGTTATGTGAGAGTTGATTGGTCAAAGTTTTCAAAAGACACGTAGAAAATAGTGTTAGTCTAAGGCATTAGGCTAAGCATGTCAAAAAATTTATGTTAATACTCGTTTTATGTGTTAACACTTAGTTTATGTGTTAATACTTGTTTGAAGGCACCTTGCACAAAAAAAGGGTGCAACTCGACTGCCACAAATGCGTCCAGACTCTTGGAAATGCATCAAAGAGGAGTTGAGGTCCAAGAAAACATGGGATAGCCAAATGAAGGTAGTAAGTTTTTGGCTACAAAAGGGAATTCAATGCTACCTTGGAAAAGGTGGGTATAGGGGGTTCATGCACTGTGTTGTAAGTGAAGATATAATGTTCTAGATATCACCCCATGACCGAGGAGTTGCAGATGGCTTGACAAAATGGATGAGGGTATTTATATGAGCACCTATTCACTCAAGGACCCACCCAAATCCAAAGGTATAATCCCACTTACACTATGCTTGTTTCAAGCAAAATGAAATATGCACACAAAGATAGTTGACACTAGTTTGGTAACATGACATAAAAGTCTCCTAGGACATAAAAATGTCCAACTAAATGGTAGAACAAAGAACTCTAAAATTTGGGAAATTAATCTCTAGGTTTTTAACTCTAAATTCTCTTTTATTTTGTTGTGAAACACGCTAGAAATCACTTGTAGTCAATGTTTTTTTGTCCAAGGTAGGCATTATTATATCGAGCTTTCTATATATGGATGGAAAATTCTTTGCATATTGAGATAATGTTAGATTTTTCAAGTCCTTAAATTGGTTGAATGTTAATCATCTCCTTTTCGGTCTATCCAAAAGATGAATTATGCCTATGCATAAGCATATCTGATGGCCTCTCCCATATTCCCTCATGCATATTCCCTCTCCCATGTATGCCATCTCCTCTATTCTTTCATGCATATGCCTTCCCAGATGCATATTCAAGCATACAGCATATGCATATGCATAAGAATAAGCATAAGCATATTCTTATACATTTGCATATGCTTATGCAATGGCATTGCATAAGCATATGCATATCCAATTCCATCTCCTCATCCCTCTCCCATATTCCCTCATGCATATGCCCTCTCCCTTATTTAAGCATAATACACAATGCATATGTATATGCATACGCATATGCCATCTCCCTTATTTAAGCATAATATGCAATGCATATGCTTATGCATATGCGTATGCAATGCATGTGGATAGGGCATATTCATATATGTATATGCATAAGACATTTGCATGTGCATATGCATAAACCTCATTCCCTCCAACCTCATTTCCTCCATTTCCTTCTCCTTCATTCCCTCCTCATGCATATTCCCTCATTCCCTTAAGCATACGCATTCCCTTATTTAAGCATAAGGCATATGTGAATTCATATGCATAAGCACAAGCATTTCTTTATTTAAGCATTAATGATATGTAAATTCATATGCATAAGCATAAGCATACATTTCGCATATGCATACATTGCATAAGCATAGGTTGCATATGCATACATTGCATATCCAATGCCCTCTCCCTTGTGTGCTCTCCCACATTCCCTCGTGCATATCCAATGGCCTCTCCCATATTCCCTTGTGCCCTCTCATCATGCCTTCTCTCATATTCCCTCTCCCATATACTTATGTATATGCCCTCTTCTTATTTAAGCATATGCATATGCGTAAGCACATACTTATGCATATGCATATGCAATGCGTAAGCACGTACTTATGCATATACATATGCAATGTGTTTGCATATGCGTATGCATAAATGGCCTCCAATAAAATTTGATACCACTAGCAGTAGATTTGTTTATAAAAGTTTTATGCTTTGATTTTGATCAGCCAATTGTTTCTTCAATTGTTGAAAAGAAAATGGATGCTTTATCAGCGCTTTATCATAGCTGTTTGATTATAGAAATATTTTTCCCATGTTGTTGAATAAGTCAATAATAGGTCTTGATATGTTGGACATAGGTCCAAACTGCTAAAAGAAATATTTGAACTCTAAAAATGGCACTTTTATGTTAAGCTACCAAACTAGTGTTAATATGTTTCATGCTTGTGTTTGTGACTATTGTAGGGGGCCATCTATGATGGTGCAAACTTATGCAGGGAGGATGGGAATCACAAGGGTGGTAGTCATGATGACCATCCTCATGAAGACCAGGACGATGATTGTGATTAGATGTAGGCTTCATATGGGAAGCTTGGTTTCTTGAAGGAGAGCTATCTCCTTTTTTTGTATACAAATTGACGATGTACATACAAACTACTTTCATATATAAAATGAATTTTTAATCAAAAAATTGTCTTGTCTCGTTTGTTTTACTACACAGAAAAAACTTTTGATTTATGCATGCATGCGCGCGCTCACACACACACACAAATTTTGATTAGTAAATGTATCTCACAGAAACACTTATTTCTTTACACACACACACATGTATACTTCCCCAACTATGAATCATTCTTTTATGTAACCCCCCATGAAATCTCTCCTTTACACTATATTTTTAATTAGCCCACACATCAAGCACACTAATCCTCCCATACCTTCACTAATCCATTCTCAACCCATGCACTCATTCGCTCCTTGTCCACTTGTGACTTTAACTTTATATATATATATATAATGTCTAAGAATCCACATGGTTGTCTATATTCCTAGGTAAAGCGATGACAAGCCGGGGAAAACATGCATTACCTGTCTACCCAATCATAACTATGATGTTCTAATATCTAGTTTGTTTGGATGGTGGCTGGTAAGTGGACCCTGACCTCGAAACATGGACTGCCTGAGGATTCGATATCTTTTTTCAATATTGTGTTTGTCAAACTCAATATTATTGAAAATTCTTAATTTTGGTGAAATTTTTTGCAAACTTTGGTTATTGCTTTTTTCAACTTAGATGTCTTAAACATTTTTTTCTTATATGTTTCCATTAAAAAAACCTTTTTATCCAATTGATGGAATTAATTGTATGGCTCAATCATTGATGGGACTTTTTAATCCACACATACACACACACACACACACACACACAATTGAAAACAATTTGCATTAAATGAGGTTGGGTATTGTCGCAAGCCACATGTTTTCTAAACTACAAATCCAATTAAAAAAAGGAAAATTAAAATAACAATGAAGTTAATAATAAAACTTAATTTACCATGGTATCGTCGAGATGGTCACACTTTGCAAGCTGGTGACTCCAATCTCCAAGGCGCACCACCATATGGGGAGTGGCTACGTAGAGGGTGGAGAGTGGAGTGTGAAAGTAGCGAGTGGAGTGGAGAATTGTGAGAGTGGAAGTGGCGTGTGGAGTGGAGAATTGTGAGAGTGGAGAGGGGAGAGCAATGTGGGAGTGGAGAATTGAGAGAGTAGAGAGCAGATCTGGAGAATTGGGTGCATGGAGAGGGGTGAGTGGGAGTGGAAGTGGAGAATTGAGAGAGTAGAGAGGGGATTTGGAGAATTGGGAGAGTGGAGAGGGGAGAGGGTGAGTGGGAGGTGGATAATTGGGAGTGGCAAGGAATTGAGAGAGAGAGAGAGAGAGAGAGAGAGAGAGAGAGAGAGAGAGAGAGAGAGTGGAGAGGAGAGTGGCAAGGAGTGGAGAGAGAGAGAAGTGAGAGAGTCATGAGAAGAGCATAGATCTGTTGGCTAAAAGCATAAAAACCTGTAAGAGAAGATCTTTTTGACACTACACATGATGCTTAAGCATCAATTTTTTAAACTTTATGATCCCTCCAAATGTCAGTAGACACGTTGGCCAAACGTTGTTGAAAGCGTCAAATTTTTTAATATTACAAACTCTCTAAACATCGATTGAATTGTCGAGCCGAGTGTTGCCCAAAATGGCACCAGAAACATCACTATTAGCATTGATAGTGCAGACGGCAACGTTGTCTGTAGCATTGTTCTTAACATCGGTAATAACGTCTTGAGCCAAGCATGCATAGAATCGTCCCTAGAAACATCACTAAGGATGTCATAAGTATGACAAGTTGGGAGCGACGACCCTAGCAACATTGATTGATGCCATGTGCGTGTCACTTCACTACCCCTCCCCTAGCTTGTAGTGATGGCTAGTCTCATCCATGATGGGCAAGGTTCCTTATGCATCAGCGGTTGGGACTCTATGTATGCTATGATAGCTGCTAGACCGGACATTGCATTTGCAGTGGGAGTTGTTAGCTGGTATATGGCTAATCCAGAAAAGAGCCATTGGGAGGTAGTTAGGTGCATCATGAAGGGTACTAAGGAGGTGTGTATCTTCTTTGGCAGAGGAGAGATGCGTGTATTTGGGTACACAGATTCAGACTATGTAGGACATGTGGATAGTAGGAGATCCACTTCTGGTTATGTGTTCACCTTTGTAGGTGGTGCAGTGTCGTGGATGTCTCACACACAGAAGTGCATTGCTTTGTCTACCACAGAGGCCGAGTATGTTGCAGCCACAAAGGGTTGCAAAATTATGGCTTGATCGGCTAGTGAGAGATTTGGAGATTCATACAGGTGTACCGACATTGCATAGTGATTCCATGAGTGCTATTTAGCTAGCATGGAATCCGGTCTTTCATGCAAAGACCAAACACATTGAGGTCAGGTACCATTTTATCAGGGAGGTACTTGAGGACAAGTGCATAGAGCTTGTCAAGGTTCATACAGATGATAACCCTGCAGATATGCTAACAAAGAGCCTAGTTAGTGGTTTGAGTATTGTCATGTATTGATGGGCATTGGATAGTATGCTCATTGGTTGTTCTCCCTTAAAGGCACATTGGCCTTTAAGTGGGAGGTTGTGGGGGTTAAAGGCCATTGTACCTTAACCCCGGTTATGTACAATACTCAAACACATATATATATGGATGACATAGAAGATTAGGGTGTTCTGCACCCACCAAAACGTGTGTGATTCTCTCTTCTAGCTCTCCCTCTCCCTCTCACTTTCTTCCATTCTACTTCCATTGTTGAGATCTCTCACCTCATGCACCTTGTAAGTCCTTTGCTAACACTTTGTTTCATAAAAAGTTGATGAGGGTGTAAAGCAATGGGACAACGTTGCTCAAAAACATGGCAACATGCGACCACGCCACTGAAGATCTAGCAAGAAGCAACTTTACCATCTCCATATTGATTTGGAAGAACAGTATGTGCTTATCCAAAAACGTTGGAAGGGTCCACAAGTAGGTGCAATGCAAAGAGAGAACATGAGGATCAAAGGCTTATAGCATATCAATTTATGGTGTGATGGAGGCATTTACCCAAAACATCCAATTAAAATCTCTACTCCTCCATTTTCCAATCTAACAACACTGATGAAGTTTGTCGATGATGGCAATAAGAGCCTACTTGGATATGCCAAAACTCAATCTACTATGCTGTAGAAATGTACAAAGGCCTATATCAATAAGTGATGGGAATGAAATTGCAACAGATAGCAGAAAGATCTAAATCATATATGTTTTTATCGAAGCTATGCTTATATATTAATATAAATTTTGACAAAAGTTTATGGAACTCATTTTAATAATTTCACAATATTGATAGAGTAATACATTTTATATATTTTCTTTTGATTTTTGAAGAAAAAAATGCAAATCCTGGCAAAATATTAATTTCTTTTGCATAAAAGTTTCAAATCTTGGCGAATATTTCAAACATTTATTTTTTAAAAGGCATACAAACTTTCGATACCAATATAAAAAATAAAAAATTAGCTTCTTAACAAAGCTAACTTGAAAAAATCTTAAATTGAAAGAGCAACTATAGAAACAAACTAGAGAACACACAAAGACAAATGAGATGTTAAGGAAAGCCAGAACAAAAGCGATATGCTTAGTAGATAGACTCAGAAATAGAACAATTTACAACCTTGTGGAACTAAAAGCTGGCAGCATAGGATGCAGAGCTTAGGAAGCAAGGTAAGTTTTCTTTTACTTTTGCTATTTTGAATACAACACAAAGACAATGCTTACTCGATGATAATATATTGAGCTTAGAAAAACTCTTTTGTTTGTGCTTGTTGTAGGAAAATTCTTGAGCCTTAGAAAGAAAATGTTGATCCTAATTCCCCTCTAGTAAAACAAATGAAAGGTTTATTATCAACTACACTTGCAAAAAGTATGGTACAGGAGAAAAAAAAATTAAAATCAAATGCAACGTTGTGCAACAATTTGAAGATAGCAACAAAGTTTATGTGAATGTAATCCAAGGGGCACTTAACAAGAGTGGAATGAGCAAGAAAGGTTACACTTCCATTTTCAAAGCAATATCAATAACCTTGAAAGATCATACGATAAAACACGTGCTCTTGCCGAACCCTGTAGAAGTGTGAAAGTTAAGAGGCCTACTCAACCAACAAGTATATGACAACAAGTATATGATAATATTGGAAATTGTATGCATATTGAAGGGGTGTATGAAAGTGACAAGGGAACCACTATGTATATCTATCTTCAATACAAGGGAACCACTATGTATAGTTATGTTAAACAATATTTTTGTCTATCTTCAATACATGCAAAGGAGAACAGTTGAGATTTATGTTATGACATTTGAAGAGTGCCAAGGGATTTTGGAATTTGTTATAAAGCTGCACAAATGTGAACTTGTCAAGGAGAAAAATATGGAACAAGTGATGATCACTCTAATGAATAGAGCTCTTGATCCATCAATTACAATAGCAGACTCAAAACACTTCAACGTGCAATCAGAAAAGCACATTTGGTGGATAGGTGCACTTGAGGTAAGCACATAATTGGATTGAAAGTGGTTTTCTAGAAGTATAATGTATTATTAATGCTTGATTCTTCAACTGCATTCTCAATGGCAATTTAAGATAGAGGACCACCAAACTCTTGATTGGGTATTCCACCACATAGAAATTCCTGCAAGTATCAAAGATCAAGTTCAAGGAGGGTATCTCCATGTTGACTGCAAATGTGATTTCCAGATTAATTGGCATACGACAAGCGATCTCAAGACCCTCAAATGTATGTTCAACATAAGCAAAGTAGGTAATTCAAAATCTTCATGCCTTTACTACAAGGAGCCATCATATGTTATGGATCCTAAAAGGTGGAGGAAAGTGCCTAACAGAGATAAGATTGACCCAAAACTCAAAGCCATTCTTGATATACCTTTGTGCAATGTACATATGTTCACATTACATGCTCTATGTCAAATCATTGAAAAGCTGATATTTTATACTTGAAAATCATAGGAAGGAAGCACTTCAAGCAATGGAAAAGGTACTGTCAGACATTGGTCTACATGGAGGAGATGTTCATATCATGACACACCTTAAAAAGTCAAAAAATGGAACGGAAGTTCCCATCATGCCCTCTATTGGTGGAGTAAAAGCTAGAAGGCTTTTATCACAACCATAGCGCAAAAGAAAACCAGGTAGACAATCAAGTTATGTTTCAAGAGTGAAGTATGGCATTTGGAGGCACGTACACAATGCAATCAAAGATCATGAAGCTGATGGAATTGCACAAACTATTAAAATAGAAGTACAAAAATCCTTAGACAAGCTTTTCATACTTTTTGACAAACATATCTGGACCAAGAATGATCATTGTGTATTGGAAGAGGAACAAGACTTTTGGAAAATCAATGGAAGAAGCTTGGACAGCTTGCAACATAACACATCACATGGTAACAAAATTTCATTCTTTTCTTCCTGGCATTTCCTTATGCAATGTCTTCTTGTTTATTGCAAATGTAGCATATTATTTACAACCATCTTCCATATTTAGTCAAAAAATATGGATTCCTTGCAATTTGGTCCACCCAAGGAATGGAGAAGTCTCATTACATAGCAAGAAATGTATTTTTTGGACATGCATAGATTTTGGAGGAGCACATAAGGAAAACAACCTCAAAGAAGTTTTCTAATGGTTCTATTAATGTATGCTACAAAGGTTGCAATGTAAGAAAAATGTGGTGACATCACAAGTCAAACTGACATTCAAGATGGCCCAAAAAGAAAGAAGAAGGCAAATCTTAGATAACTCAACAACGGCATAGAGACATGCAGAATTGAGGCATCTAAAGACTTCTTTGAACCACGATTGGATAAATAGAGTTTAAAAACTTTGTAACAAAATGTACAATATACAAATCAGTAGAGGAAAGCAACGAGTATCTTATATAAACTTTGCAAATTCAATACCTGTACAAATCACTAGAGTAGATCAGTGGCTATATGATGGAAGTGTTTCAAATTCAATACAACTACTTTGCTTCTGTTTCTTCCTACTGCTCTTCTTTCTCGACAACCATTTAATTGAGGCGTACAAAGATTTTTGTGAACTATGCACAAGTGGATAAATAGTGTTTGAAATCTTACTACTAACAATACAATGTATAATCACTATAATCAAAACAATGACTAGGTGATGCATTAATTACTTTTTCTCCTATAAGCTAATAATGAAGGCCTTGCTTGCAACTTTAATTGGTTGTGTCATTGAAACCTCATCAGTGGGACTTCCTTGCACCTCTACCTTTTCATCTTCCATGTGCTTTGTCTCTTGCTACTAGAGTGAATTGATTTGTCTTCTTTAAATTGAATGGCTTCATGTGCTAAAGATGCCTCTCTAAACCTGAGAATATGGTGTTTTCCATAAACATCTAAGTTGAGAGGGGTTGTAATG